>NC_068400.1:16249809-16397309 GCF_023724105.1 Carassius gibelio | reverse complement strand
GTTCCTTCATCTTGGCTGAGTTTTCAACGTTGTTATGGGAAAGGATGAAGCTGATTGGTTAGTTCTTGTCACATGACCCGCGGTGCGCTTGCGGCATTCTGAAAAGTTGAGATGTTTTTACATTTTGCTGTATCTAAAACGTACCGAACCGAACCGAACCGAACCGAACCGTGACATCAGTGTATCGTATCGAACCGAACCGTGAATTTTGTGAACCGTTACACCCCTAATATATATATATATATATATATATATATATATATATATATATATATATATATATATATACATAAAAACATTAGAGCTGACTGTGTGGATCGTGTATATATATATATATATATATATATATATATATATATATATATATATATATATATATATATATATACACGATCCACAGTCAGCTCTAATGTTTATATATATATATATATATATATATATATATATATATATATATATATATACACACGATCCACAGTCAGCTCTAATGTTTATATATATATATATATATATATATATATATATATATATATATATATATATATATATATATATATATATATATATGACATTAGAAGTGACTGTGTGGATCATGTATGTATATATATATATATATATAACATTAGAGCTGACTGTGTGGATCGTGTACTGAAAGTGTTCATTATTAATGACGCTGAAGGGGAGCAGATCTTTCCAATTGAAACAGACTGTGGACTGAATTATTTTCTTCAACCATTCTGAGTTGGCTGGACACTTGGAAAATTGGTGCAGAGTGTGTTGACTGACCAAAATGATTGCCACCGAAAGGTGAAGTATGGCTTTTTTTATTTAAACAACATTGATATTAAGTAACATTAAAAAAAAACTAATTTAGAAACTTGTGAAATGATTATGAATGGTAGAAAATGTATTGTACCTTTCCCTGATCCATAAAAAAAAAAAAAAAAAATATATATATATATATATATATATATATATATATATATATATATATATATATATATATATATATATATATATATATATATATATATATATATATATATATATATTATACATGGCCATCTAAATGCTTCTCTCTTATGCTGTGCGCACTCACTAGCTGTTCTCTCCTCTGTCACCAAGGTGACCTGCATTTTACATCCTATTATCACGCACTCATAAACCTCCACTACTTGCATTACCCTTTTAATGCAATCCTATTCAGCGATAATACAATTTAGCCTGGGCCCGACACAAAGAATTCCCTCCCTACAAGAAAATTAGCATCATTATGGAAAACAATGCTGCTGATGTTTATGGCTGAAGTTATAAATGGTTTGTCTAGCCACTTTTCATGCAGGATTACAAGGGCAGGCGGCCAAAAAGGCCTAATGTATTTAAAGTGACACATTAAAAGGATAAACAGTAGCTTTATCTGCAAAGTACATTGACTTTCGTCGAAACGCAGCAAAATCCCATTAATGAAGCAGTTGGCCAAGTGATTACACATCTCAGCATCTCGCGGGGCAGAGCTCCACAGTGCAGAGGAAAGCAGGTCATAATCATACACACATTAAGATTTCTAATCCAGTGTGCAGAGCCGGGAAACCAACTCCAGTCTAGACCTCTTTTTCAGTCCATTCACGTACAGAACAGTGGACTGTCTATTGCAAATGCTTATGAGAAACCCAGAGTGACTGCACCTCATTTGCAAAGTACAACATAGTTCTTCTTTGTTTCCCTGACACTACGTATCTAAAGTGACTTACAGCACACTTCTTACCAGTTTATTCCCTGTTCACCGATCTGCTGATGCTCATCAAGCATAGATTCATGTTTGAGTATTTGAACAGCTTTGTCATTTGTGAATTTGTTCACATTTCCTAGTTATGTATCTGGCTGCATTTTTACAAATCAATATGAAAATAAACATGATTATTCAAACAAAATGCTTTCAAAAGTGGAAATTCATGCATGGAATTATGGCAATATTAGTTTCTTGTTTTTAATGATAATTATACGTTGATTTATTTATACTAGAGGTCTTCACGGGTCCAAAAATTCTTGCCCGAACCCGACAGAGACCCGTAATGTACTACACCGAACCGACCCGGACCCGTCTATTATTTCAAAAGCTGGACCCGGACCCGTGTAGATCCGAGAAATGCCTACCCGGACCCGTATATTACTTGAAATCTGGACCCGAACCCGCCGGGAAGACACAGACCCGACTGGACCCGACGTTGACATATTCCACCTTAAATTGCTATTACAAGTCAATAAACCTGTTGCGAAGAATACAGCTTTTTGTCTTACCTAATTTAAAGAGCCGTGGTCTCTCTTCCTTGTACCTGACTGCCTGTGATGCATTACAATCCTCCGTCAAGAAAATTATTAATGTTATTCCTCTCGTTATTCCAAGTCCAAGCTGAATCCACTCATTATTTCAGCTTCAAAAGTCCACTTGATGTCACGGTGACGGATGACAAATGCTACTGTGCACATGTACATTCTGACTCGAGTTAATTCGCATAATAACTTACACTGTTTGCCCTTTTGAACTATAATAACGATCGCTCGTGCAATGCCATGGCCGCTGACGTTATTTATATACTATCATCTGATCTCTGTCTGTGCTCTCTGCTCTGCATCGAGTCTGAATCTGAACCACTAAAACTTTAAGATTAAACGGTTCATTAATAATATTATAAAAATGGGAGAAAATGTAAAACGCGGTTTGGCGGTCGAGGTGTCCCTCACTGCTTGCCATAGAAACATTACTGCACATGCGTGATAGCTTTATCAACCTAAAATGCCTTAACGCAATTTGAGCGTAATAGACAACATTCATGTGACAGTTCACCTCAGATTGTGTTGCTGATTTGAAATATATTAAACATGAGTGTGTCAAGTCTGCAAGCATTACCGTGTCTGCGAGCGAGAGAGAGAGAGATCACTTTTTTTGGCGCACTCTTTTCTTTTCCTAATTTTACAAGTTGCAAGTTACAAAAAACACAAGCAGTCTTTGATCACGGCCGGATGTTCTCCGAGTCCGATGACTCCGATCGGCGATCGCACGGGTATTACACACAATGTTAAACAGACCCGGGACCCGAGGTAATAGATTCGGACCCGACCCGGCTGATGATTTAAAATATAGACCCGAACCCGTACGGGTCCCGGGTCGGGTCCGGGGTCGACGGGTCTCGGGTGCACTGTGAAGACCTCTAATTTATACTTCTTAAAAAAAAACTGTACAATCAACAGCATTTTACAGTAAAATTTCATGAAATGTCTGGTTAAATATTTCTTTTTCCATTTTTACAATGTTTTACAGTTAAAATCAGCATCATGTATTCCAGTTTTGAATAAATTTTGTTTAAGACCAAATTTGACAAGTTAATCTGTTTATTTATTTATATTTATAATATTTATTATAATATTTATAATAGTTTCACTGCTTTTTTTATTTCTTTATGTGAAGATCTATCAAACAAACTAAAATGTATTTACAGCACAGTAGTAGCAGTGAAAGGAATACATGAGCAGACTTTCAAGTATTTGTCCAGCAGAGTAAATTGTATTTTTGCCGTGTTGAAATTATCTTTTAATAAGCAATTATTTTAAAAAAATAAACATTTTTTTTTCATTATAAAGAACTTACTAAAGCTTCTTCATGGAACCATATATACAAAAAAACCTCTGAAAACTGTTGTTGGTTTAATTTGACCTGGTTTGGGTTGATAATTGTTCCTAAATCCTTACTTCAAACCATTGCTTCTGGCTAAAGTACAAGTCCATAATCCATTATAATGCTTCCTCCAGTTTAACATGCAGCTTTTGTCTTCACAAAGAAGTTCATTGATGGACAGCAGTCGTGTGGTACAGGATTGAGACACAATACGATGGGATTAAAAACTTCAACACCATTAGAAGAACATCTCTTGCGTATCATCAGTATGCGCTCTACCCGCTATGCTGCTGCAAATATCATATATTAGAAATAATATGATAACATCAGCACCACTGGGCAGATTTATACATGATCTATTGTCAGTGAATTTCCTTTTACTTGGCTTCAGTGGAAAGCATCATTATGTGATCTGTATCAGTGAAATCAAGACAAATCTGCCCGATCTCTGCCAGGAGCTCGAAACAACAGACTTCTAGCAGACGCACCGCTTTCTCCTGTGCAGAAGGAAAGAGGGCCATATGGTGCCCGGAGGGGCCACAGCGAAACCGTGTGCTTCCTCTGACAGGATATACACATGGAGCGGCATCACTCTCCATCCAAACACATGCACTCACACTTGCAATGCATTTATCAATATCACTACGCAAGGATGGGAGTGGTTGCCAGGTTGTTGCGAAGGCAGCAAGGCAGAGGTTGTTTGCACATGCTTCTGTATGAGGGTGGTTTCCCAGCTATCCCTGCGCTGAAAAAATAAAATAAAAAATAAAATAAAATAAACAAGTAACCTATGTGATTCATGTGGTATCTTCTAAAATAGTTGATTTAAAATAAAATAAAATAAAATAAAGTCTGATTTCTAAAAAGGGTAAATCATTGGAGCCAATCACAGCAAAAATGTGAAAGAGATGGAATCATGGTCATAAAACCTGTACAGCACCTAAGATGAACATTTAACATTTAACATCACCCATCAATCACCAGACTGACTTACTGTAGGCAGTTTTGGAAAGAATTGTGAGAAGCAGATTCCCTCCTTCAACATTCAGCTGGAGACTATTTAAAAGTTGCATACGTCTATTTAATACGGTTGGAAGCTGTATTTCAGCCAAATTGTGCTAAAACACCTTAATAAATTAATGCTATTGCCTGTTTCCCAAGGTGCTCACATTATTTTGCATATACTTAGGTTTACAATTAAGATTAATGTATTTGCATAATAAATGCATATCATTTGAATAACGGTTTTAACATAAACTAACAAACTTAATGCGATGCATGCTTGCCAATTATACATAAATGAAACTAGAAAGAAACAGGTATGATTACTGCACTCAATAAATCATGGCATAGTTTATGATTTGTCATTTGCATGTATTTGAATTTATTTAAATAATATATATATATATCTTTTTTTTTTGTATTTTGCTTCAAATCTGTTCATTTTAAAAGCAATGATGTTCATTTGGTTTAAAAAAAGCATGAAGATTGTTAAAATATGGCTGGCTGTGGACCAATTAAGCAATGCAAACAGTGCATTGGCCTTGATCAGCTTTGGCCCACCACCTCGACATCTTTAAATGTCTCATGGACATCATTTATTTGTGGCTGCTAAATTAAGTGCATGAATATCTATAAGAGATTTGACCTTGCTCAGACCAGTGTAAGGATCAATGGTGACGGCAAAGCAAGAAAAAATATCCAATTAAATAAGAGTACCCAAGAACTCTAAATTCAAGCCCATGCAAGTGAGCAAAAATACATTTTTTATAAAAATAATAAAAGGATATCAATATCATTAATGCAAAGACCATCACCTGTGGCAATGACCTCTGCACATTTCCATACAGAAGACAAATGCATTTAATTATGGATATCCTTTAGTTCCTGCAGAGCAAAGAAAACAAATACATGACTGTGAGAAACACAGTTCATAATACCAGCAAGAGTGTTGTAATTAAACTACACTGATTAGATCAGATGTGTTTCATCATGTTTTTACATACAGCATTAAAAGGAATAAAAATAATGTGCATACTTAACATATTAAATTGCAGCACCAATATTTAACCATATTTCAAATACAATAGAAGTGTTTATGAAATTACATACAAGTCCTACTTAAGTGTGCATAAATGCATTCTAAAGTTCAACTAAATGAATGTAATATAAATGTATAATATATATATATATATATATATATATATATATATATATATATATATATATATATATATATATATATATATATTATTATTATTATTATTATTATTATTATTATTATTATTTCTAAGAGATAAATATATGACTGATGGTCTGCTATAAATAAATAAATAAATAAATAAATAAATAAATAAATAAATAAATAAAATGTTTTTTATATATTTTAATTTAGTTGTAATAGTAGGTGCTTCTCAATGAATTAGAATGTCAAGGAAAACTTTATTTATTTCAGTAATTCAACTAACATTTTAAAATTCATTTGTTAAATAAATTCAATTAAACATTTTAGTTGGCCTTCTGGAAAGTATGTTAATTTACTGTTCATGTACTCAATACTTGATAGGGGCTCCTTTTGCTTTAATTACTGCCTCAATTCGGCATTACATGGAAGTGATCAGTTTGTGGCACTGCTGAGGTGATATGGAAGCCCAGGTTTCTTTGACAGTTTTTGGTCTCTTGTTTCTCACTTTCCTCTTGACAATAGCAACTAGATTCTCTATGGGGTTCAGGTCTAGTGAGTTTGCTTGCCATGGTCATTAAACCAACTTTTGGTGCTTTTGGCAGTGTGGGCAGGTACCAAATCTTAATAAATGAAATCAGCATCTTCAAAAAGCTGGTCAGCAGAAGGAATCATGAAGTGATCCAAGATTTCTTGGTAAATGGGAGCAGTGACTTTGGTTTAAAAAACAAAAAACAAAAAAAAAAACACAATGGACCAACACTGGCAGATGACATTGCACCCCAAATCATCACATACTGTAAACACTTAACACTGGACTTCAAGCAGCTTGGGCTATGAGCTTCTCCACCTTTCCTCCAGACTCTAGGACCTTGGTTTCCAAATGAAAAAAAAAAAAAAAAAAAAAAAAACTTGCTTTCATCTGAAAAAAAAAAAAGGTCTTTGGATCACTGAGAAACAGTCCAGTTCTTCTTTTCCTTAGCACAGGTAAGACGCCTCTGATGTTGTCTGTGGTACAGGAGTGGCTTAACAAGAGGAATATGACAACTGTAGCCAAATTCCTTGACACATCTGTGTGTGTTGGCTCTTGATGCCTTGACTGCAGCCTCAGTCCATTCCTTGTGAAGTTCACTCAAATTCTTGAACCGATTTTGCTTGACAATCCTTATAAGTCTGTGATTCTTTTGGTTGGTTGTGCATCTTTTTCTTCCACACTTTTTCCTTCCACTCAACTTTCTGTAAACATGCTTGGAAACAGCACTCTGTGAACAGCCAGCTTATTGGTAATGGACTTTTGTGACGTACACTTATTGTGAAGGGTGTTACTGATTGTCAGAGACCATTTTGAAGGCTCAGGAAACCTTTGCAGGTGTTTTGAGCTGATTAACTGATTGGCATATCATCACATTCTAATTTTTGAGATCGTGAATTGGTGGATTTTTGTTAAATGTGACCAGAAATCATCACAATTAAAAGAACAAAAGACTCAGACTACTTTTATTATTATTATTATTATTATTATTATTATTATTATTGTTGTTGTTGTTGTTGTTGTTGATGTTTTTAGTAGTAGTAGTAATATACAGTAAATACCGACATAGTAATGAAGCTATTTTTATAATTTATATTATTATTATTATTATTATTATTATTATTATTATTATTATTATTATTATTATTATTATTATTATTATTATTATTACTACTACTACTACTACTATTACTATTCATTTTAATTTTGATACTCATGTTATTAAAATGGTATAGGTTTGTGTGGAATCTTAATACTGGTTAAGGTTAATTAGAAACAAAATAGAAATTCTAGTATTGTGAAGTCACAATATTTGCACTGGTTTCTTTCTTTCTTTCTTTCTTTCTTTCTTTCTTTCTTTCTTTCTTTCTTTCTTTCTTTCTTTCTTTCTTTCTTTCCTACACAAAAAAGTTTAATCACAAAAAACAAAAAACAAACAAACAAACAAACAAACAAACAAACAAATAAATAAATAAATAAATAAATAAATAAATATCAACCAAGTTAAACTTCTGTTTTCCCAGTTGAAATGTTTTGTTGTTTGTTGCCGCCATCTGACCTGATTCATGATGTCATGATGTTGATGTCAAACTGACATCAGGTTGAGTGTCATTTCCTATGCTGGTGTTTTTCTGTGTCAAGCCTCATTTCAGGTTTGTGATGTGTGCTGGATGTGTGCTGTCATGACATGCCAGGGACTATTTCTCAGATGGTTCAGCCTCTCGCTGAAGATCCTGCTGAAATGTCACCATGTATTCAGAAAGAGCAGATTCTCTTGTCTAATGGAACAGGAACAACATACGGAACAGATTCATTGAACAGTGTAGACCGATGCCAACAAAACATGTCTAGATTGTTAAGTCTCACAATAAGAAAAAAAAGGGTATTTTGTGTAGCAGTAGTGAATAATAGAAGTGAAAGGCATAAAATTGGTTGTCCATTATCCATAAAAGAAAATATGACTGAATGGCTGTTCTTTGAAAAATGGTTTTCATAATTTTCAAACATCTTCACAATCAAGTCCGTCATTCTTCTGTTTGCAAAGATTTAATTAGATTTTCTTCATCAGTATTTATGTTTTAAGTATTTTTTTAAAGAAGAAATTATTCAACAGTTCAAAAGTTTACGATCATTTTTTATTTTTTTTTTATAAGTTAAATAATTTATTTATTTATTTATTTATTTATTTATTTATTTATTTATTTATTTATTTATTTATTTTTATTTTTTTTTCTTTCAGAAAGGACACAGTAAATTTATCAAACGTCATAAAAAAGACATAATGTTCCACATGTTTCTGTTCCCACAAGTGCTGTTCTTTTGAACCTTCTATTCATCCAAGAATCCTGGGAAAAATGTATTAGTTTCCACAAAACATGAAGCAGCAAAACTGTTTTCAACATTGATAGTAACCAGAAATGTTTCTTGAGCAGTAAATCAGCATATTAGAATAATTGCTGAAGGATCACGTGGCACTGAAGACTGGAGTAATGGTGCTGAAAATTCACTTTTGATCATAGAAAAACAACAACAACAAAAGACACCTATTTAAAAGTGTTATAATATTTCAACTTTTTACTGTTTTTACTATATTTTTGATCAAATAAGTGCAGCATTGGTGAGCAAAATGAAACTTCTTTGAAAAAATATAAAACAATAAATAAATAACTCCGATCGCCCCCAAAATAGTAATGTATACATGAATGTTTTCATTCATTCATTATTAAAGTGAAGTTTGTAAAGTTATAAAGTTTGTGGCCAAAACAGTTTTTTTTTTTTTTTTTTTTTTTTTTTCATATCCCTCCTTTTGTTTTCCCATATTTTGTTGCTGTGTCTTTATTGTGTTTTGCTATGTTTGGCTTAATGTTGGGTCACCATCATTTCGAACACCTCCATCAAACTTTAAATGCTATTACTAAATATATGTAATGAACATTTAATAAACACCCAATGCAAACATGCTTGCTGTAATATATATATATATATATATATATATATATATATATATATATATATATATATATGCCGGCAGTCGTGAGTAAGTGTGTGAGCATCTGCACATTCTCAGTCCTGCTCTGCAGTACAGTACAGTCTCAGGCTTTCCTCTTCGTCAGGGTCCTCCAACCACTTAAACACACATTTTAACATGACATGCTGTTACACAATTTAAGACGCAAGAGAGCCAAAGCATTTTACATCATTGACATCAAAACCTAGCAAGAAGGGTCTCAAGGTGGCACGAGTGGAAGATTTGAGTGTTATGACAGAGGAGACATTTGTCTTGAAATAATAACTTTTTAGCAGACCAGTGAGTGACCACAGAACTTTCATTTAGACATAAAATTCAACTTCAAAAATAAATAAATAAATAAATTCCTCTGAAAATGCTGGAACAAACCCTGCAGTGATGATTTAATAGAAGTCGCTAGAGTGAAGTCTCCTCATTATGTTTGTATACTATTTCAAAAGACGTCTTGAATCAGAGAGTGGACAGTAATTGCTGTTGTGATTGAAGGCTTACAGTACATCACGCTTCAGTTGAAGCACATCCATTGTTTTTTGTGTTCTGAAATCCAAGCCAAGCACACGTTTGTATGTTTTGAGTTTGTGAGACAAAGTCCCAGGTTGCAATGTCTGCTAAATGACTAAATGTAAATGCAATGTCTGTCAAAGAAGCTCCAGTCTGTTCAGATTGAATGATTATTGTGCAATCTGTGTGTTTCGCTCTGTAATGCATATGAGTTCCCAGAGAGTCTGTTAATGGCGTGTTTGGTGTGGGAATAGAAAGTTGAATTTTGAAAACAAGAAAGATCGATGAAGGGTTCATTACAAGGCCGAGCCGAAAGTAACTGATAATGATAAAATCAATTTCAATTCTGACTTCATATTGACCAGGCACATTTCTTTGGTATTATTGAGTTATTACTAAGTGGTTGAAGAGCTTCCCTCTTAAATGGACTCAATGAGTCATTGGTTTTGTTGGACGTCAGTTGATTTGTGGCAAAGCAATAGAGAGATGACAATAAAGACGAAAAATTAGACATTGAGTCATTCCTGTCTGCAACCACAGGAGACACTGAGATTGTGAATGGACTCCATGTGCATGTTGTTTACCAGTAATGCAGCTGCTTAACACAACATTACAACACTCACAGATCTCTTATGGGAACAAATAAATCTAATAAAACATCCTTCTGGCCTCTCACTGATAGTTTCAGCTTGGTTTCATACATCATTATATGTTGTCTTTTGGCAGTCTATATCCACAAATCAAAGATTTGATTTGAAGAGTCAGTTCTTGAAAATGGCTTGTTTTCATTTAGCGGAAAACTGAAAAGTTTATGTAATTAAATTTGGGAAATTACAACCCACTCCCACAGCAGAATGTGCTTATTTAATAAAGTGTTTATTTTGCATAGACGTACAATGTGAATAGTTATAATACTAATAATAATAATAATAATAATAATTATAATAATAATAAAGTTTGATTTTTAGAAAAAAAAAGTATGCATTAAGGTCCACCCCTACACAAAATGGTGTGCAAACAGATCTTACAAAAAAAATAAGTTAAGATTGTATAAAGTCATGCAAATTAACATTCAATTCACCAAAACATAAAATACCAATTATCATGAGAGTTCGTAATTAAGTAACTAAAACCCTTATACTGTTTCTAGAGGTGCTCTCAACTATTGTATTTAATTATCACTGAATAAAAGCACTAATTACATATCACTGTTTTAGCTAATGCTTTTCTTTTCTTTTCTTTTATTTTATACTATGCTGTTTTAACTGAAAATTGTCAGATGTTGCAACACTAAAAAAATAAATAAATCCATGAGTCAAAAAAACAAACAAACAAACAAACAAAAAACTCTAAAACAGAGTATATAATTATAATTATAATTATAATTATAATTTGTTTGTTTTTCTCTAAGCTACTGAAGTACATTTATTTTTGGCTTCGGTGTATTAATTAAAATATATATATATATACTATATCACTACTTCTTCTAGTGTATTGTGAAATACTGTATTTCAAGTCTTCTAAGGGTGAATTTACATAACAATATGTAATAACATATAGAAAATACTGTAAACAAATACATTTTCCTACTTAGTATTTCTTATTACTTTACAAATATCTAAACATCCTGGGATTAAAATTAACAAAATTAACATTTTTTTTTTTTTTTATAGTTTACATGGAAACCATACTTTGAAACCCGTTTTTTCAGGCCCACAAAAAGGAATACAATTTTGTGACTTTCCCTAAATTATCTATCTATACACACACACAAAAACTGGGCTTTATTCGGTTGTTCTAAAGTTGTGTAAAAAAAAAAAAAATAACTAGGTTTTTCTTTAACCAACAGACGGCAGAAATCTGCACCTAGATCTAACACTTAGAGCAATATCCAGAAACATCTTATATTTAATTTAGATAATCATTTAAGTATTTTTTTTTTCATGAAATAATTTATATTTCACATGCAAGCTAATGATATAGTTGAGGAATTGTGTGATAAATAGGTACCAAAGTACTTTGTATCTCCAAAAGATGAGATGAGAAGTAAAAAAAAAAAAAAAAAAAAAAAAATATATATATATATATATATATATATATATATATATATATATATATATATATATATATATATATATATATATATATATATATATATACTATGTTTATTATTAAAAATGTATGGTTTTTTTTACAATCACTCTATAATCTTTATATAATCTTAAAAAATATAAACAGAAAACTAAGGACATATGAGGGTTTTAAAGGCAAAGCATAGGTTTATGTGAGAAGTAGACTGAAATGTACTTAAGTCATAATTTGCTGATATATATATATATATATATATATATATATATATATATATATATATATATATATATATATATATATATATATATATATTGTTCATAATTTTCAGAATTGACATTTCATTTTAGAATATTTTATTTTATTTTAGTAAAATGTACAAGTCACAATTATTACAAAGTTGGTCACTTTGTTACTCGTTTAATGTCTTTGACAATCATCAATCAACATGCTTCTCTCTTAAGTTTATGATTTGGACTTTAATCTTAGATCAGAAGCTAAGCATATCAAATGCATGAATACTAATTTTCAGTCTTCTTAATTCAATTGCTTCTTGCATCAGACCGTTGAAAAGAGAAAGAAACCCACTCACTAATGTCACAAACACAGTGACGACTCTCCTCACATTTAAATTTAAGACTGACACATCTGTCAGCACATCTTTGGGATTGTGCTGGAAGAAGAAGCGAGAGTCAACATGCTCGACTGACTGTAGGGAGTTAATTTATTAGCAAGCAGAGGGACAGCCATGCATGATTCATGCCATGAGCATTTCTACTGCACAGAGCAGACAAAAACCTCATCAAATATCTGCTCTAGTGGTGGCATGTCAATCAGTCAATTTATATCAATGTAACAGCCTAGAACAGACCTCTACAGTCATACGAGAAATTCACTAAATTAATTATACATTACATAAACAACGCAGAGTTGATGACAAGAAAAAAAAAAAACAGGAAAACTGAGCTCTACTTATTTTTTTAATTTTAATAAATTTTTTGGTAGAATAAAAAAAAAATGTACATATATTGTACAATTCACTGCAGATCCCTGTTGGGATGAACACTGGAGACAGTAAAACACTAATGTCGAATTATGATTAAGTGAGCAGATTATCAATAAAGGAACACTCACATTAGTGCATTTCCTATAACAATACAATGTCGTAAGCTCAAAACACGTTTATGACATAACCTTCTGGCCCGAGTTTCCAATAAAAAAGAAAATTCTAATGTTTATTATTATTATTATTATTATTATTATTTCATTTTTTATATACATTTCAGTGAATACTTTACAAACATGTTTACATGTACTAAATTTTTTTATAAAAATAATAATAATAAAAAAATATATAAATAAATAAAAATACATGTATTAAATGTTATGTAAGAAAATGGAGCATTATTTTTTGTTTGATTGGGTGGTTATCTTTGGCAGAATATGGTGATAGTCAGAAGTCAAGCCTGGGATAATGAGTAATATTATCCCAACAATGTGTTGGGCTGTAAGTAATACGGACATACTGAGGTCAACTTCCCTCCCCCCGGGCTATACAAGATAATCAAAGACCCTAGCCACCCCAGTCACAGTCTCTTCTCACTGCTGTCATCAGACTGACACTACAAAAGTATCAAGGCCTGCACCAGTCGGCTGCCGGACATCTTCTTCCCTAAGGCCAGACTCTTAAACTACAACTCATGCACTAATGCACTACAACAATACATTACTACACATATATCCACATTACATACACTATGCATATGCCTGGCATATTTCCTAGCAGTAAGTATAGTGTGTTTACTTATTGTATTGTCTGTGTGTATATATATATATATATATATATATATATATATATATATATATATATGTGTGTGTGTGTGTGTGTGTGTGTGTGTGTGTGTGTGTGTGTGTGTGTGTGTGTGTGTGTTTATCTTTTTACATATATAACACTGTGCATACCTGGACATATGTGTACGGTACATTGTATATATGTATAATGTATCATTGTTAATTGTAAATTTTATTGTTCTTATATGTGCAATGTCTGCAACACGCACCTAAGCTTTTCACACATAATTTGCTTGTAAATGCTGTAGTGACAATAACAGTGAGTGAGTGAGTGAGTGAGTGAAATTAATTAAATTAGACCATGTAAAAAAAAAAAAAAAAAAAAAAAAAAAAAAAATATATATATATATATATATATATATATATATATATATATATATATATATATATATATATATATATATATATTTCTTTTTATTTTTTTTAGTACTTTAGTACTTTAGTGCATTTATTTATTTATTTGTAAGATTAAGATATCACTACCTTAATCTAATCATAATGATTGAGGGGGTGTGTAGGGAGAGACTCTCCTCACCTCACATTTTCCAATGCATTACATGGAAATGAGGAAGTGTAAAGTCTAGAGCAGCGGTGGAAGCTGCTATTGAAGTGTCGGGACTGAAATATAAATGAAGCTGCAGTGTCTTCAATTAAATATACATGAGGTGAGAGTCTAGCACTGAGAAAAGTAATTACAGAAACCCTAAATCAAATGTGTCTGATTAAAACATCTTACAAATACCACAGAGATGCTGATTAATGGTGTAATACTATATTGTTTACCTTTTTACCATTTCATAACATTACATTCTGCTGATATAAACTAATAGCTCTCTGACCCTCCATAGACAACAAGTGTCCTTACAACAAGACGTCATGGTCAAGAAACATAGCATGGACATCAGTAAAATAAACCATGTGACATCAGGAGTTCAACCGTAATTTCACAAAGCTACGAGAATACTTTTTGTACACAAAGAAAACAAAAACAAGGACTTTATTCAACAATTTGTCTCCTCTGTGTCAACCTAGAACCATTTTGGAGAGTATCCAATGAACGTAAACAGTGTATGTTGTTCTGGGTCAGTAGTGCCACATGGATACATTGTTTTTGTTCAGATCAAAGCATAAACGACGTAAACAGTGTATTCACGTGGCACAGACATTGATTGTGTCAATTACATTGCTGTCTATTGGAGGGTCAGAAAGCTCTCGTAATGCATCAAAAATATCTTAATTTGTGTTCTGAAGACGAACGGGGGTCGTGAGGGTTTAGAACGACATGGGGGTGAGTAATTAATGACATAGTTATTTTTAACTATCTCTTTAAATTATCATTACAGTTTATATATATATATATATATATATATATATATATATATATATATATATATATATATATATATATATATATATATAATGATGGAAGCTGACATAGCAATAACAATATGTTGTACTATCACGTATGTAAATATATAGTCACCGCGAAATGTAATATTGTGGCCATTAAAACGTGAATATATACTCTTCAAACTGCCATCTTTCTAAAACAAGGGGACAAGCCATACACACTGTGCAATAAAATAATAATAATAATAATAATAATAATAATAATAATAAAAATACACTTTAGTATAGGGAACAATTTTCTATTAACTAGTAGCTTATTAGCATGCCTGTTATTATTATATTGGTAATTATAACACACATAATCTGCATGACCATATTCTACATCTCTATTCCTACCCAACACTTAAACTTAACTTCCTTACAACCATTAATAAGCAGCAAACCAGATGTTTATTGAGACAAAATACATACTATTGTACACTGTAAAAAATTCCTGTAAATTTACATGGAAATTTAACAGCAAATTGCTGTTTCCATGTAATAACAGCATTTTGCTTTTTTTTACAATGCATTATGGGAAGACTTGTTCACTTCGGGTTGCGTGGTCGATCAACAACAATTTGACACTGTTATTTAACAGTACTATACCCTATTTTCATCCAATTTGCACAAGGCGCCAGTTTGGAATATCAGATTGAGGTAGGTTTGCAACGATTTATTATTTTATTATCTTTAAATGACCTATTACTTTAAAATATAACATCTTAAACTTCTAATAAAGCTTCTGTGATTTAAATCAGATGCCTCAATTAAATTATGTGTTTTAACTAACGTTATAGGCAAATAATTGGTCGACCGATCCCAGACTGCCATCATACAGCCATCTTTATTACACAACACAGGTAAGAATCCCTAATTTTCATCCAACCTGCATATTTTACCAAACTTTATCCAAGTAATATGAATGGGAATGAACGAAAATCAATCTTTTTTTTCTTTTGTGTTATGTGCACATTTCAGTCCATGAGATAGAGACATAGACAATAATTTATCTGCCGGTATAACTTAATTTGCCGCTCCGCGCTTAATTTAATCGCCCTTTTAAGTAGCCTAGCCTACTTATAAAATAACAATAAGATCCAGTGCATCCGGTTAGTGAACGGTTAAGATTTGCAGGCACACTCATAACGTGTGTAGGATAAGTTAGTCAAGCATACACGTGAATAATGAAGTTTGAGTTTTGAGTGTTTATGAAACGGGCACATGTACAATTTATTTATTTATTGTCAGTAAATGGTAGTGAGGAACATTTTAAATTCTTGTAATTACTAGGTCAACAAACCGCTGCTGGCTTGATCGCAAAAAAATAATAGCAGCAACAGCGTCTTGCACTGCATCTGTTTCAGACATTTTAACGAAAATCTATGGCTTCGGTAGTTATTAACTAGATAATTCAGTATTTTTTTTTCTTCTGTCGTAATGTTAACGTGCGCATTCAGTCCACGAGAGACATCTAGAGACATCGTCCGAATAGTAGACAAATCTGCCGCTCCGCGCTTATTTTAATCGCCCTGTTATCAATTTAGGCTACTTATAATTAAAATAGCAATATCCAGTGAATCTGGTTAGTGAACAGGTAAGATTTGCATGCACATTCAAAACGCGTGTGTAGACTACTGCCAAGCATGCAAGTGACTTATGAAGTTTGAGTTTTACGAGTAAAACTCGAATTTAATTTCGAATTACGAGTGTTTATGAAACGGGCTTTTTTGTAAGTAAATGGTAAGTGAGGTATGAACAACATTTTAAATTCTTGTCTAATTAGCTACTGTAAAGGTGCCTTTTCAAACCGCTGCTGACTTTATTGCAGCTACTAATAGCAGCATAACAGCGTCTTGCACTGCATCTGTTTCAGCCATTTTAAAACGTATTTTAACGAGAATCGATGGCTTCGGTAGTTATTATCTAGATCTGTTCTTTACAACATGTTTCATTGTCAGCTCATTGTCAAGTTCAACCAAACATGATAGTCCTCTCATCATTTACTCCCATCAAAATATAATATTTTTTTGAATATGTTCCTGTTCTGAGTACAAAAAGCCTTTTACCTCTGTAGAATATTATCAACGTTATCAGCAAGTATCACGTTAAGATTAGTCAGTTGTCTTAAATTGTTATCTTTGACAATAGATGTCTGCCACTCCTGCTGACCTCAAAAAGATGGGGAACCTGCCTGTGAGTCCTCGTTTGATCCTGCTTGGTAAGTATATCATATTAGACATGTCTGCAATTTATTTTACAAAAAAAGTTTTACTATTATGAAAGGATTCACATTTAAGTGCTTCATTCTAGAGTTTACTGTCTTTGAATCATGTTTTATTACACTGTGCTGGTTTGAATTTGAGGACATTTTTATTAATCAAAGACAAGTTTGAGTCTTTACAAAAAAATCACTACACTTTATTGTATTGTACACTTTTTTTCCCTCTCGGAGGCTGGCTTAGAATTAAAGGAGAACTCCGGCGCAAAATCAAAAAAAAAAAAAAAAAAAATCCCAGAGAACATTCGACTTGGTACCAATGTGTTACTACACCCGAGGTTCATCTTGCACCGGAGTTCTCCTTTAAGTTAAAAACAGACTAAAACAACCTTTCTTTTTCCTTTTTTTATTTTTATAGAGATATTGTAGGTTTTGTTAAATTGTAAGACATGACATTGTGTGCATTTTTTCAGGTTATAAAATAATGTACTAATTTCTAACTACCTTTTCTACACCAAACTCTCCAGAGATCATAGAATAACCGTTAATTTATCCATTCCTTTATGATCCAGGTGTTAATCCGGGCCAATGGATGAAACAATGGATGATCAGCCTCGAAGGCCGAATAATCTGCGAGGGTGTGCAGCCAACCTTTATCTCTGGACTTGCTGCATTGTTCTCTTCGTATTACATTTTTAATTTGCAGTACCAAGAGGAAGCAGCATCCACACTAGAATTCCTTCAAAGGTAACAAGTTTGGACTTATTTTATTTATTTCTAATTAATATGTTAGTATTAGTATGGTGACAATAGAATCCTCAAGCCATCCTTACTTTCTTCTTTGAGCCGAACACAGTCAGAGTTATAAAGAGAAAATAATATTCTGGCTTCCCAGCTTTGCAATGGCATTGAATAGATGCCGAGTTTTTGAAGCTCCAAAAACCGCATCCATCCATCATAAAATCCATACGACTCCAGGGGGTTAATGAAGTGAAGCGATGGTTTTTTGTAAGAAAAATATCCATGTTTATAACTTTTATCAGCTATAATCACTGGCTTCCAGAAACAGCCTTACGCGAGTTCCAGATAGAGTCGAGTTCCGGCAGAAGAATGACCAAAGGTCATACCAGACATATGAAATCTTATATCAAAGTCCTATTCTTTCAAAACGTCTTAAGCCCTATTCGGACGGGACTAACTTCACAGGGGGACGTTAGAGAAATTTATGCTTGACAGATGTACTTTGAGATTTGAATCCTGTCCGAATCTGCCATGTCTGTCTTTTTCTCACACGACCTCTGTAAAAATTCCAGAGCAAATGACCTACTGTTTTTCGTCAAACTCGAGGGTCCTCAGATTAATCTAATCCTGTCCGAATGCGAATGTCTGTGATTGCCAAAAAAGTTTTTTTTCCAAAACGCTTTTTCTTGTGTGTTTTAGTCAACGTGAACTACCATAAAATCTCTCGCCGGTATTCAAGTTTCTGCTTTTTGCGCACCGATAATGGATGTAGATGTGACGCATTCGTCAGTTCAAACCTAAGCTTTCGCTACGTCTTCGCCATATGTCCTACGTCATGCGTCAGGTCAGAGGTGACCCTTCCGCCAGAACTCAACTCAATTATGAACACGCATATGGTCATGCCATGATTATATTTTATAAATTTATAAAATAAAGATATCTTTCTTAAAAAAAGGCATGGCTTTCCTTATCAGACATTTATTAACCCCACTGGATACATATCGATTACTTTTATGCGTTATTGATGCGTTTATTGGAGCTTCAAAAACTTTACAAATCTGGGAAGGATGTTATGCATTATGGCTGGAAGAAGAAAGCCATATACACTTATGGTTTGAGGGTGAGTAAATTATGGGATAAATTATTGTTTGGGATTAACTATTCCTTTTAAATCATTGTTCACTGAAGATATTATCCTCTTATTTTTCAGACATTTTTGCATTTTGATGGGTGCTTAATTGTATGCACTGAATAGTACTTGACTATTATTTTTTTATTTGCCTATTTTAGTTTACAATAATTGAGCAGAATTTATCTGGTGTTGTATCAGAATAATAAAAAAAAATACTAACTTGTCTTTATTCCTTTTTTGTAATCCATGACAAAAATAATGTGCAGGGTTATAATAGCATTTAGAATTGAAATTATTGGGGTTTCATTGTAAAAACTAATACTGTAAAAAAAAAACAGTTAACTACTGGCAGCTGTGGTTGCCATTATCATACTGTAAAAATACGGTGTGTTACTGTTTTTGAAATTAACAGCTAAATACTGTTTTGACAACTACAGCATATAGCTGTTAAATACCAGGCTGTAAAATTACAGTTTTATACTGTAGTTGTCAAAACGGTATTTAGCTGTTAATTTCAAAAACAGTAACACACCGTATTTTAACAGTATGATAATGGCAACCACAGCTGCCAGTATTTTACTGTTTTTTTACAGGATTATTTTTTACAGTGTATGTGTGTATACACACCTGTCAATTGAAATATTAATGAATGAAGTTGAATAAATAAAGCTAAATATACTGTACATGTGGAAAATAAACTCAACTGGTGGCTTACATAACTTACACTGTTTCACAGGATAATATTATTTACCTCTATATCTCAACATTAAGAGGGAACAAATACAAAGGTGGTAATGGTTTTAATAACATAACCATTGGATGCCACTAGAATAGTTCCTTTATTGAGATCTTAACAGACAATATCCATGCCCAGTCAAAGCACACAGAGCACACATATTTTCCATGACCTCTCGGCACTTACATAGTTGTACATCCAGATGGGAAATTAAGTAGAAACTCTTTTCTATGCTAATCCACAGAAAATCTTAACAGTCACTGAGCCCGTAGCAAAGCAGTAATCACTTTTAAAAGCAATCTGAATAGTACTCAGTTGTGCTGATATTCACAAGAAGTGGGCCCCGCATCCTCACTGTCACAATACAAATCAATAGACAGTTTCAAACACAATCAAATTTATGACTGAACAGCATCATAAACATCATGCATGCATTCACAATGGATATTTATTAGTATATTAACTGAATATTTGACCCTTTCATTAATGAGGCAGATACATGCGAAGAGCTTCATTTTAAATTCCTGATTTATCTAGTAGTTCTGAGACAATATTATGTGACTTTCCCCCTTTTTCAATTGAATTTTGAAGCTTAAGTGTTAATAAGCTTATAATTGATTGTCGCCTCAAACAAATAAGCCAAATAACAATAACAACAACAGAGCGGAAAACAGGACAAAACTGCCTGTGATTTATATATAACAGCCAAAGCAGCGATTGTTTTCGACCACACGTTTTTCATTACTGTTTTCGTTAAGACAATGCAAATTGTTCTGTTCAGTTAATGTAACCCATGAAAGAAACAGCTGAGTATCAGTAGAAACTTGAAAAAAATACAAGTGAAAGATGTTCAAATTTCCTATAAAAAAGGGGGGAAAAGATAGAAATATATTAGAAATTAATAGATTTTAAAAAGCTTGTACAGGTGAAATAATAATAACAGTGTTGTATGAACACAGGCTACTAGTGAATACTAGCATAAGATTTCTGCACTCTTTCATGAAAACATTGTCTTGAATTAATTTAAATGTTGCTGATCAAGAAACAGATTTCTCTGTTGCTCTTCGATCTGTGTTCGTAGCATCATGCTACTGAAGTCTGTTTAACATAATACATTTATTGAAACCCCAGTGCTACTCATTTGTATCACTTCATTGCTGCTGTACTCTGAATAATTACCAGTATTATGTGTGTAAGTTCATTAATTATGTAAGGCCTAAGATACAAAGCTACAAATCCCTAGGAGAAAAAAAAAAATTAAATGTAGTTATTTTATCTTTCCAAATTGTACTATATCAAAATAACTACAGAATGTGATACAGATTATAACCATATGGTTCAATGTTGTTTATCAACACTGCTTGTAATATGATGCCATTCTTTAAAGGAATAGTTCATCCAAAAATTTGAATTTGCTAAAAATGTCCTCATCCTCAGGCTATCCTTGATATAGATCAGTTCTTTCCTCATGGGAACAGATTTAGAGAAATGTAACATTCCATCACTTGCTCACCAATGGATCCTCTGCGATGAATGGGTGCCGTCAGAATGAGAGTCAACATCACAATAAGCAGTGGTTTAAAGATAAATCTGTTTCAATTCATTCTTTTTATGAACTATAGCACTTGGGTTTTGGTTTCTCAAGATGGTCATTGATGAACTGGAGTGGTGTGGAGTACATGTGGATTATTGGGATGTTTTTATCAGCTCTCATTCTGATAGCATCCATCGGTGGGGAAGAGATGGAATTCTATATCTCTCAAAATCTGAAGAAGAAATAAAGAAATAAGAAATAAACTCATTTACATCTTGGCTGGCCTGAGCATGGGCACATTTTTCAGTAAATTCTTCTGTCAGTAAATTTCAATCTGACGGCACTCATTAACTTCATGTACTTTTTAATTATGTTTGTTGCTATTTGATCCTGTATCTTAGACTTATATGTATATGTTTACAGTACAATCAGGGGCAGACTGGCCATCTGTGTGATCTGGATAATCACAGAACGGCCGGTACTCCAGGATGGCTGGTGGGCCGGCCCACTTCCCACCACGCACACAGTCATCACCTGTTTTTTTTTTTTCCCCTGCTAATCTGTATTACACTCCAGTACTGTAGGTGGCAGCAATGCAACTTTAAATTGGATGCCAGCTGCACTTGCCGTGGCCACTAAGTAAGAAGAACAGGAAGTGGAAGAGTAGAAAGAAATGAACAGCAAAGACGTTAAAGTTAGATTGAAGAAGCATAGAAAGAAACAATATGCATAACGCGGCCGCGGGTAAAAAAAAAAAAAAAAAAAAACGGAAAGAAAAGGGTGGGGCTGAGAAGGCGAGAATTTTTTTTTTTTTTTTTCAAACTAACTGAAATATAAAGCAATATTTTCCAGCAGCAGCACCTCGCAGTTAAATATTAGCAGCAGTGAAGTGAGCCAGACAACAACTATGCAGCAACATGCCATCAGTGATGATGATGAGGGACAGAAACATGAGCGGGTTCCACAGGCAGATCCAGATCCAAGTAAGCAACATGAGGAGAAAGAGAGTTACTTGCTAGGGATGATGTTAGGAAATGATATTCAGGTTGCTACATTTTTAATGATTACAGTAGTTAAAACAGCTAAACTTCAACATTTTAGTTGTAAAATGTCACATGCAGTAGCTAATATTAAGACATATGTTGTGCTTTTACTTTTAAAAATGTTGGTAACATTACAGTTAATGCTTACAAACTCTGAAGATTTTGAATACAGAAGTTAAATTTGTAATGGTGTATTTTCATTTAGATGTGGTATTATTATCTGTGCAGTAAGATTAATTAATTACTGCATAAATTAAGATTATTAAGTAATAAATTCATTTTAAGACAGCATGAAATAGATTGTATAATATGCTGTTATAACAGCATACTATATAAACTATTCCATGCTATCTTGGAATAAAACCTGTTTAAAAAAATTCCATCGTTGTTTATTCAGGTTGAGCTTAGACCAAGAGCAGAGAAAGACACCCACTCCAGCTCAACATCTAGTCAACATCAGTGCAATTGCTATAATTTGGATAGTATGGTATCATGATCCACAATTAAAGTCTTGTGACACTCATGCCAGGCGTTATTGTTGTTGTTGTCGAGTTTACGCGCGCCGATTGCTTTGGGCAGGGCCTAGTCAAAGTCCAGGGCTGTTTCTTAGACCCAGTCCATCCCTGAGTACAATGGACTTTTATCTCCAAATATCAAGAAAAAAGATTAGATTATCATGATTTAATCACTTCAACCATGTTAAATCACTGTAATATCACAGCTTATAATACTTTATAGTATCATCAAATATACATTTGTTGACTTGTGTTGTGTTTCAGGGCAACTTGAGCATCAGTCTACCTAAATAAAACATTATGGCTTTAATGTACATTTTTGATTATGAAACAGGTTTCTCCAAATGAATATCTTGGCTAGAGATTTTAAAGGAGAAACTCTGCTCTTAAAATCTGTGAACGCACCGGGGGTGACTTTTAACACCTAGTTCTAACACACCTACACTATAGCAAAGCACGGCTTGAGAGTTTTTCACACCCAGTCTATATAATGCAGCACATGAGCGTACATCCGTGACGCTCCTGTACTGTGAATCTCTGTGAGTTCGGCGTAGCATCATGCTCCATTTCCTAGAAACTACAAAACTAACCTGCAGCAATATGATTTATTGCTTCAGCCAGAATTGAAGAGTGTAGCACTATGCTTTTCAAGTTCTGGAAATGGATTTTATTTTGGAAGTGCATTAATTTGAATATTACACAGCATCGATGAACTGCGTTCCACCGTGAGGTATTACTAAGAAGATTTTAACACAATGTGCATCATTTTCAGGTCAACACCCCCTCGTGGCGCTGCTCTGATAAATGTTTCAGCTCAGAAATTAAAATGAAAGCATACAGTCTGGTTTGTTGTGAGACCGTGACTGCTATAAAATCCTGTCAGAGCTGAGGTGAAATACTGGATTCGTGAACGCAGGGCGCATTCAATTTCTGCTTAGTTTTCAGGTTTCGACTCTCGAGTCTTACAGCTTTCAAATGATGCATTGCTTGTAAAGGGCACATCGTAATTGCAGTGTAAAAATACACAGTAAATATAAACCAAGTTGCCAAATGCTGTTTGGTCCTGCATTGGATGTTTCAGCATGGATGGGTGCTAAAGCGTAGCTAGGTTGTAAATGTTCTGTCACAATATAAAGCACTGAAAAATAAGTGTGCTTAATTATAATAACACTCAATACACCCTTATATATATATATATATATATATATATATATATATATATATATATATATATATATATATATAAATAAACAAAACAAAAAACTTACCCCAAGTTACAAATATGCTGAAATATGCATAAAAGAGTAGAAATGGCATTAGCTCATTTTAGTTTACCATAAATGCTTGTCTACAGAAGTTTAAAAAAGTGCATGCCTACTTATAACCCCAATTCCAGAGAAGATAGGATATTTTCTAAAATGCAATACACATAAAATAATCTCTGATTTGTTAATTCTCTTTAACTTTTATTTAATAGAAAAAATACAAAGATTCCCAAAGTTTTCACTGACCAAGTGTATTTTGTAAATATGAACAAATTTAGATTTTGATGGCTGCAACACACTCATGTTTAATACTCTGTCACATCAATTACAATTTTTCATTGATTTGGAATTGAGGATACTAAGTGTTAAAGTTTTGCAAGCAAAAATGTTGTCCAGTCTCGCTTGACACAAGACTTCAGAAGCTCAGCAGTAGCTCAGCAGTCTGTGATCGTTGTTGTCTGATTTTCCTTTTCAAGACTGGTCATACATTTTCAAATAGAGACAGATCTGGTCTGCAGGTAGGCCACACTATAACATTCACCCTGTCTCTACACAAAACCATGCTGCTGTAGCACATTCAGAAAAAGAGCTGTCATTGACTTGATCTAATAACCATAGACTTCCCATGAAAGACATCATCTTGATGGTAGTGTTTATCTCTGTACAATTCCAATATATGCCTCCATGGCACCCCCATACCATGACAGATGTTTGCTTTTGCTCCTGTCACTAATGAAAGTCTGGACGGTCCCTCTGGTCTTTGGGACTGAAGACAAGTTGAAATGTGGGCTCATCTGAGTACAGCACACATTTTCACTGTCTTTTTGACTATCTGAGATGAGCTCTGGCCCAGAGAACCCAGCAGCATCACTGCATAGAATTGATGTACAGTTTTCTCCAAAAATAACAGATATTCAAGTTGAATTTTCTGATGTGTTAAGTGACAGCAGTTTTCTGAAGTACTCCTGAGCCCATGTGGCTATATTTCACACTGCAGCATGACGGTTTCTTTTGCAATGCCATCTGAGAGCTCAATGGTCAAGCAAATTCAGATGAGCTTTCCTGCCCTGCCCTACATGTATTTTTTTTTTTTTTTTTTCGGGATTCCCTGAATGTTTTCAATAAATGATGTATGGTACTTGTTGAAAGACCGACATTATTTGCAACTTAGTATTGCAAAATGTGATTTTTGATTTGTTTGACACTTCTCTCATGAAATTTTCACAAAGGAATGAGCCATGATCCAGCTTTGCTTGCAAAGACTGAGATGCTCCTTTTATACCCAAACACGATACCATGACACATTACCGGTTCACCTGCCTGGTGTGAACTGTTTCAAAACTGTTTAATGTGGATATTCTATTACATTTTCACTTTTATCTTGTCTCTGTCCCAACTTTTTTGGAATGTGTTGTAGCAATCAAAATCTAAATGCGTTCATATTTACAAAATGCATTTACTGTATGTCGGTCAGGGAAAACTTAATCACAGATTTTTCAAAACGCCCCTACTTTTCTGGAATTGGGGTTGTAAATGTGTCAAATGCACTCTTAAGTTCATCTAATTGCATCTTGCAATATTAATTTAAACTATAATATATTTTGATTTAATTCTTTACATGATTTTTCATGTTATTTGTGTACATAAGAAGTGTGCTAGAATACTTGAAAAAAAAAAAAACATTCTAATATGTATTTCTTGTTTCATCTCACACAAGAGATTCAATACTAGATAAGCTATAGCATTATTGTGAGGTCATTTCAGATACCCTACAATTTTTAGTCATCTAAAGATAAGCAGGCTAAACCTTCCTGTAGAAACACATGTCAGGTGTTCTGGCAAACAGGAGCCACAGCAGCAGGTATCAGTGGGGTGTGAGGGACGAACCCCTGCGGCCCAGTGAAGCACATACTCACACACGCTTTACACGAGAGAAAACCAGCCCTCCTACAGTAAAGCCTCCTCCAGCAGTGAGGCTTCCTGCTGCCTGAGCCCTCATCCAGACACACCAATGCCAAACTCGCTCATAATCATACTTCATTCCCTTAACCAGCCCACACACGCAAGAAGAGGCAGGTGTCACTAAAACAGCCTTAATATTTTAGTATGAGCTCTCTGGAAGTATAACTGTACGTAAAGTAATGCTAGCACACAGATATTTTTAGATGTTTGGACAGACCCACAGCTGTAAACCTAAACCTGGCATTTACATATGAACAACTGTGGATGTACAAATGTTTAGAAAATCCAAAACAGACTGAAAGAAAAAATAACTTTTGAGACTTTCATCTGAGAATTGCATTCAGACGCACGATCCAGGCCATGACAATGCAAGTATCATACATTCAACTAAACGAAAAAGAGGTTTAGTATAAGCTGTAGACCCCATTCAAAAACCGCACTGATGGTTTTACTCAAGTGGTTAACTGACTCTTTCCATAGCATTCTCTGGTTTCATTCTCTGGTTTTCTCTATGGCTTCATTCATCCACTTTGCTTTCATTTTGTTTGTACGCGTGAGTGTATGTATGTTTGTTTGTTTGTTTGTTAGACTAGTTTGTGTTAGTGTTTAGTTACTAAAACTCTTGTGCACAAATGACATGAGTTTCTGATTCTGGCTTGCACATTACTTGTCCATTTACGATCCTTGCTACTTGTGCTGATGCATTATTAAGCTACTGTAAGAAGTTTGTTTTCTTTGGCCACGAAAATATCCTTTCTTAGAGTTTATGTGAAATTAGACTAAATGTTCACTGGACGAACAGATTAGTTGATGGCGATTTAATTCTGCTACAGTTACTACTGGCAACTCATATAAATAATTGTAATTAATCATAATTGTAATCATGTATATACATTTGAGCTTAATTTACATGTACTAAACATATAATAAGACGTCAATTTGCAGAAATGAATGTATAATTATCACAAGTTTCTTAAAGGGGTCCTATTATGCTCTTTTGCAAAGTCTTGATTTTGTTTTGGGAAATGTACTAGAACAGGATTCTCATACTAGTTGGTTCAATAAACATATTATCACACATTTTTCTTTATTACAACGCCTCTCTTCCTAGTCTGGCATGAACAATTTGAATAGTTCCTGCATCAAATGAAAGCCCACCTTCTGAAATACGAAATGTGCTGTGATTGGTTAGCTGGGCCAGTGTGTGTTGTGATTGGCACCACTCAGGGCCTTGTTAGACAATATCATGCCCTTACCATAGCTGCATGAGAGCTTCAGTGTAAATTTTGTGTCAAAATTAAATCAATCTGAGCGTAATTTAAACCGAGATGATTGTAACCACTCTATGTCCGTCTGCTTTGGGAAAGCTAGTGTATCTCCGACAATGCAGCTCAACCAGGTCTCATCCCATTTGTCAGTATTTTTTTTATATCAAAATACCCCGAAAAATCAGTCATTTGTTGTACTTTTTGAAAGGTTATTTCTGTTAAATAAAATTTCTCCTTTGAAGTGGACTGAAGTGCCCAAACAGCAACATTACAGACTAACTGAAGCTGAAAAAAGGGAAAAAAGCATAATAGGACCCCTTTCAAAGGTGAAACAGTAAGAAAAAAATAATAATCTGAGCTCAAAGTTTTGGAATCACTAAAGATTTCTTACTATAGACATAATGCAAAACATAGCCAAACAGCCTTTTCTTTATCTCATTCCTACAAATGCATGATTTACAGATGATCTAAAACAGCACACATTCTAGGACAAACCAGATTAGTTTCAGCAAGTATAAATATGTAGCATTGCCACATAAATACCACAGTTTCCTTGGAGAACCTTGTAAAATAACAGGCATTTTCCAATAAAACATTCATGCCTTGTATGAAAAAATAAAGAATATATCCAGAGCAATAAAGCTGATGTGAATATATCGAGAATCCCTGGCTCTGCCCGGATCTGCCAACTGAGTGTTGTGTTTTCATCATGAACGGGAAGCGAGCATATCGAACGGGATTCGGTCGGCCCGTGTGGCTGTATCACATGACCAAAATAGATGGTCCCTGTCAGTCGTTATTAGAAAGGCGTTTCATTTCCCGCTGGCATTAGCGCTGGCTAACCAGCTCAGCGTCGACCCTGCAGAGCGCACCATAGGCTGCTGTTTTTATACCTGCATAATAAATAGAGACAGGCAGCATTTTAGCAAAGGCAGTTCCAGTGGATAGTGGAAACAAATGGCTCTGTATCTTTGAGCTTAAAGCAGCTTTGAAGAGGCTAAAGAGTGAAGCGCAGTACTCTGCAGGCTTTAGCAGCCAAACTCTGGAGCATCTCAGCATGTTGTGGGCGGCTGAGGGTAAAAGTTAGCGGCAGGTCTAAAGTCAAGTAGCTCTCAGTATCAGAGTGCGAGTTGACCGCAGTCTCTTCCTCAGACGTTTCTCAGATATTTTTTCAGTCTGCCTACAGTCTGTTAACTGACCACCAGATAGATATCAACCGTATATACTACAAAGTATATTCTGTCTTTTTGGATTGTGATTACAAAGTCACATGTGTTTATTAATTAGTAGTATTTATATCACATATCGATCTTGTTTATTGTTAAGAAGATATGGATTTTTTGATGACCAGTGCTAACAGTAAAGTGGCCAGTAGCTGATATATCACACTAATTTTATTTACTAAAACTAATTTGAAGATGAATCCATTTTAAATCGGGTCACACTGATCCTTTTTTACACTTTACCCTAGTAAAAAAGTTTAAATCTTTAAAAAATCTATTTCACACTAAGTATAATTCAAATCTATTAATATATTTATTTACTGACATATTTTTTTCTGATAAAAAAGTTATAATTGAACCTTATCAGGAGTACTACTTTTCTTGCACATTTATTCATATTAAGCTTAGCATGTGTTTTAACTTCACTCTTGATGAGGATTGTATGGTCTTTGAATAATAATGGTTTTAAGAGCAATGTATTTAAAGTGAACCTAAAGTATATTTGCAATATTTCCACTTTAGTTAAATCGAATGTACTTCAGTTTATCTTTAGTTGGACTTCAGCACTGCTTTTGTATAGTTGTAAATAAATATGTAAACCTATTTGTAGTATACTTAACACAAATTAAATACATTTCAAATAGATTGTATTATATTATTTCTTCACTAGGTTACATGGTTAACTATTTGAAATGATTTTTTTGCAATTGCATTTAAAGTACTTGCATTTACGTGCAAATGTGTATACTGTTAAATTTATCCCTAACTGTAACCTTAACCCTTACTCCAAAACCTTATAACTATAACCCTTATAATTCTAACACTATCCCTACCTTTACTTCTAAACCTCACCATATTGGAGATTTATTTGCAGTAAATATGGTTATTTTCTAGCACAACATGTAGTTACAAAGGAAAGTTGTTGTCTATAGGTTTTTAATGTTAGTATATAGAAGTTAAGGCCACCTAACATATAAAGTATGAAACAAAAGTACTTATAAACAAAATCTGTACAATGAACAGTTAAACTTAATAATATATCAACTTTCTTAATTCTTTAATCCTACTATAGTATTATTATTTTTTCCCCCCCAAAAAAGTAATTGTTAAAAACATAATAAGGAGTAAACATTATAAACAATAGTGCACTTTCAATCTGGTAAGCCTGTGCACACTAGGAATCATATTTGCTCAAATAAAAATCTGGTAACACTAACTTTACATACAGTACATTGAAAACAATATGAATATGAACTATTCTGTGTGCATCCAGTCCACACATCCCATACATATTTTTTCATTATTATTTAAATGAATATTAAACAATATTCTGTATATGGGCAAAAATAATGTCAATTCTTTAAAGTGAAAGGTATTTCAATAAAAAAGCCAAATATCTACATAAAAAAATAGCCAATATATTCAGAAGAATGGCAGCAAGACAGAAGACTGCTATAATCTATCTTTAATCAAAAGCGACTAAAATGTCTGAATACAAACAAAAAAAGATGAGTCTGTAAAAACTCCAGCTAACATCAGCTCTTCAAGCCATTGCAAAACTGAGGATAAGTAGATCCATCAAAACCATTCAAGCCTAATTTGTTGCAGAAACAGACAGGCACACTGTCAGTTTTGCTGTACTCCCGTTCATCTGCTCTGTGGCTAATTATCCGTTCCTAGTGTGGAACACAAGAGAGGCTGGCAATGGTGGGAGCTGTCCAGTGCTGAAACGCTGAAGTGCTGACAGTGAGGTCGCACCTCCAGACTCAAAGTGGCTGGAAGAGCTGTCTGGGAAGCAGACCCTCAAATAGCATTCAGATGCCAATCTAGCATTAGATGCTCTGTTGGCACTCTTTTCCTCACCCATCAGCAGAGTTTGAGTGTCAGACCTGTGTTAGATTGTGAGACTTAACTCCGTAAGGAGAGCCTTAATTGGCCCAAATGTCTTCGTAAGCATAGGGCATTCAACTTCTTCCCCAGAGTCGTGCAGATTTTATGGTGGCAAAGTGTCAAAGTGTTACTACAGACATGGTTTTGATTACAGCTGATGTTCAGACAACAGTAATTTGTTTATTTATTTACTTACAGGGCTTCTGGCTCACTGTTGCTTCAGATGAAGTGGAATATCATTAACATTCTTCAAAAACTGCAGATAAATGGTGGTTTCATATCCAAACTATGTGTATCATCAATCTCTCAACTGGCTTTTGTCCTGCAATATCACAGAGATTTTCCCAGAAGTGCTTTATACATATAAAACTATATGCTTTAGCTTCAGATAATTAATTGTATTACAGATGCTTTTAAGGGCTGAACTTATTATATCTGGATGTTATTATGTTGCCCCGATGACAAGTGATTTGTCAGTATTATTTCCCAGAATGAAACAAATATTTTCTCTGAAAGAGACCCTTCATTTCTGCATTAAATATTTCATTTAAACAGACCAGCCTACAGAATGTAACAAATCTGCTTCTTTAAGGGATACCTCACCCTGATCATTTACTCACTCCCATGTTATTCCAAACCTGAATGATTTTCTGTCTTTCTTTCATTTGAGAAACATAAATATGCAATTTCTGCACAATGTCCAGAGTGCTCCTGTTATAACAGGAACTAAGTAAGTAAAATAAATATTCTTCTAAAACACTCACTAAATAATCTAAATAAATTTAACTAGCATAACTGAAAAATCACAAAACAGGTTTATCTTTAAATTAACAGTGTGGTATCATATATATATATATATATATATATATATATATATATATATATATATATATATATATATATATATATATATATACACACACTGTCAGCCACCCTGCTCTAAAACATCCGCATCATCTGCCATTCCAAGTCCAAAGAAGTCATACGATAGCTTTGAGTGAGAAACAGACAAAAATTGAGGTGTTATTTTGTCCCCATTATGATGCATTATGATGCACTCTGCTAAACTTCTGATTTTGTGTCGCACAGTATGTTAAATTCATTCCATTCCTTTAAAAGCAATCCCTTCGAATTTGGGGAGCATTTCCGATACCCAGTAGTCACACACACACAGTCCAGCTCACATTAAGGGTAACCCAAGCCTCTGGCTAGCCCCGAGCACAGTAACCAAAGCCTGAAACATGTATCTGAATGACAGATGTAAAGATAGAAAAGAAGACCTCCAGGATCCTGCAGCTGGGTGACGGGAGCAGCTTCAGGGCTCGGTAGCGACGCACACGCTTCCTCCAGTTTCCCGACTGCAAAAATGAGCTAAAAGCTCTCCGTCTGCTCTCTTAACAGACCTCTGAGGCTCCCAGACCGACTGGAGACGAATTACAATCAGGAGCATTTGGGGGAAGTCTGTCTCGCTGCACAACCACGCAGGATGAAGATTAACACTGTTTGAACAATGATTCGGCTGTTGTAATCGCTACCATTTGTGTCAACAGATAAGAAATGGGCAGATTTTACTGTGTGATTACAGTAAACAAATTAATGGCTCTGTTTATGCGAACAACGCTCCTGAATCAAAACCAACACAACAGAGTATGTAAATTCTGCTTTGAAGTTATTAGCTAATTGTTTCTACAGATTGGAAGAAAGTCAATTAAGAAAAACTTCCAGGAGCCAGTGAGCATGGTGGGTGAGAGGAGCAGGAGTACGGTTCATCTGCACGCTTATAAATCTTTGGTGGCGTTTCTGACAGAAATCAATAAAAGAAAGGCCTGAGCGCATCTCCCCACAACAACCCAATCATGTCAATGCTTATTGTTTGAGCATATGCGTATGAATCTTCTTTTTTGCTTATTCATATATACAGGCAATTGGCAAATAACAAGTTTGTTTTTAAAGACAGTTAGATTTTAAGTTCAAATTTATATGGCAGATACTAAGTACCAATTACTCAATATCTATTTTGTCTAGCGACATATACAATTATAAATAATATTGCATATCAGTACTTTATTAGTATGCTACAAAAACACATACACACACACAATTGTTTCATGTTATTTTGAACATAAATGTTCAAATTATACCTTAACCAAGATTTTATTTAATTGATTTGAATTCAGAAAAGACCTCTTACACTAGCTTGTTCTATTCTTTTTCTATTCTATCTTTTTATTTATTATACTATTTAAAAAGCCCTTGCTTTGTGTACTGATTTAAGCTGACTAAGACTTGTTATAGCACTTGGATATCATTACTCTTTTGCTGATTTTTATTGTTTGCATTGTCCATTTGTAAGTCACTTTGGATAAAGGTGTCTTCTAAATGTAAATTAATGAAGACATGAATTAGCAAAAGTGCAATGATGAAAACTGGGAGTGCTACAAAAGATTATTTTCAAATAAAATAAAGGTTTTTTTTATTATTTTTTTTTTCTGATGTATAACAAAAAATAATATAAAATTGATTTTCAATTACATTAACATTAATTATCAACTGCTTTCAAATTTGATAAGAAATAATAAGAAATAATTTCCTGAGCAGAAAATAATCATAGTAGAAAAACTTCTGAAGGATATTTCACATTATTATTATTATTATTATTATTATTATTATTATTATTATTTTAGTCAAATGAATGCAGTATTGATGTGCAAAAAAAAAGCTTATTTCATAAATAAATAAATAAATCTGTCTATGCTACTTTAAGGAAGTATCATACGAGATTTATTTAAATTTTGAATAGTAGCCATATGTATTTAAAAGTTACAGTATGTATTGTTTCCATTATTATGAGCTCATAACTGCATTTATAATACATAAAGATAATTTTGTTTGAAATATGAGAAGAACAGTAATGTACAGTCAGCTGATCATAATCTCCAAATTAACCCTGGAAGGGTGATCAGGTTGAGCTAAATATTCACCTACATAAATAAATAAATGGATGTGAAATATTGATTTGACAGTTAAAGATTGCATTATGTGAGCAGAAAAAAAGACTGAGGAGTGATATGAGAGACATGAAACTAGAAATTCCCTGGCCCGGGAGAGCGGTCGATCCCACAGCTCAGAATCACACAAAGATCTGATCGCACAATAACGCGACTGTCAATTCATCAAACACGTCTTCCAGAAAGCCCTGTAATAAAAGAAACAGAGACCTTGAATGTGGCTCCTAAGAATCCAATTCAGCTCTGGTATATCTATCAATATTTTCTCCAGAGTTGCTAAAAAAAAAAAAAACAGCAGACAAAATGAGTAAAGATTCGGTACAGCAGAGTGTAGCCACAGGCGTTCCTCTAAAAATGAGTCATGCTACTCATACTTACGGGAGAAGAAATCTATTCTCAGCCCAGCGCTGTCGTCTCCTCTGTAGTCCGCAATGACCCGTCACAACCCCAATAATTCCAGCACTAAACGCTCCTTACAACATCACCAGCATAAAGTCTATGTATATTTTATCACAACAGTGACATTTATGTCCGGCAGGCAAATCTCAGGCCCATCACAGCTGAATATTTATTATATGGGGAAGGAAGCAATGAAGACCTTCACAGCAAATGGCAGTTATCAGCCACAGCTATAACTTTCAGCATGTCTAGCGGCTGTTGACCACCTGCTGGGTAAAAGTCACTAGTAACGCGCTCTGTGTCCATGTGTTCGCAGCTGATAGCGCACAAGTCCGAAGCAAAGCAAAGAAACTGTCTAAAATGGCCCACCTATCTGGAGCCCAAGACATGCCTGATAACATGAAAACACAGAGGGATGACGACACACACACACGAGGAGCCCGTCTAATTATAGAGGGGCAAACAGTACAGAAAGGTTTATTTTGGTTTATTTTGTACTCTGTCAAATAACACATTCAGATAAGCCTCAGCAGAAAATTAACATTGAGCCTGTGCATAAATGCTTCAAATAATCCAGATAGAGACTGAGAGGAAAGTCCACTTCTGCTACATTTTACAACCTTGTTCCCTTTCTCACATACTTTGTTTCTGGCTTGCTACCTTCTGAGGGCCATTCACACAGAATATTGTATAACTTGTACTGTATAACTTTGTTTTGTTTTGTTCATGGCAGGGGTTTCCAGTCCTGTTCCAGCTGATTTTAGCTCCAACCCCACAATCAAGCACACTTGGTCCAGCTACTCAGTCTTAAAAGGCATTGTAGAAATGTATAGACAAGTGTGCTGCCTGAGGCATCTATCTATCTATCTATCTATCTATCTATCTATCTATCTATCTATCTATCTATCTATCTATCTATCTATCTATCTATCTATCTGTCTGTCTGTCTGTCTGTCTGTCTGTCTGTCTGTCTGTCTGTCTGTATGTCTGTCTGTCTGTCTGTCTGTCTATCTATCTGTCTATCTATCTATCTATCTATCTATCTGTATGTCTGTCTGTCTGTCTGTCTGTCTATCCAGCTATCAATCCAGCTGTCTATCTATGGTTTAATGGTCTTTAAAGAAGTCTCTTCTACTCACCAAGGCTGCATTTATTTGATCATAAATACATCACACATTGTAATATTATTAAATAGTATTACAGTTTATAATTATTTTCTATTAATATATTCTACGAGTCAAATAACCCTAATCTGGTGCTATTCAGAAACATATAAGTTTGGGGTTGGTAAGGCTTTTTGGCAACACTTTCAATGTGTTAGCTGACATTAATTAAAAATGAGCAACGAATTTGTGTCAGTACATGATAATAGCAGTTAAGTCATGGCAACTGGTCAATCCATCCATCGTCCCCTGTTTTTGCACTAAAATCTGCACTTTTACATTTGCAAATTAAACGCAGGAACATATAATTTGTCCGATGGCCCCTAAAGCTGCATTGACTGATCACTGATTCAACTCTATGTAACTCTCCTTATGAAGCACACTTAAGCTGCACTGCATGTTTCCAATAAAGTTTGGTGTTAGCATACTGCTAAGATAATACTTACTGCTTCTCCAGTAAGCATAGAAATGTGCAAACATTGGCAAATCAGTGCATTTTAATTGGATTGAACTATATTTTCCATCACCGATGTGATTCAGAAGTGAAGAGAAAAAGCTACCCATCAACACTTATAAGCTTAAACACTCCCAAGAGATACGAGAAGAGCTTATCAGCTATGGGAGACATCGCAGCATTATTATCAATATTTAATAACAGGATTTTGATAATCCCCTTTATGCCTCCTCGCTCAGGTGAGTGGATGAGGGCCGTTCAAGTCACGCGCTGCTGCTGAATAAATCCCAGAGTGCACTTGAGCAGATTAACTCTAAATCTAATGGCCGTCCTTTTTTCTGCAGTCAGGATCGTAGAAGACACGGAGGCAATCAAACCCATGGAGATCACAGATATGGTGTTTTATTGAGAAAACACTGTTTAACTGCTCTGAGATTTGCTCTGTGACCTCCTGTTGGGATAACACTGACAGTGTGGGAAGGAAAATGCTTAATTTCCAAATAATAATACAGATAGAGCTGCTTTGCATGCTGGATTTTGATGTCTTATACAGAATTGACAAAATCCCTCCCCCTCAGAGGCGCATCTGAGATATTATCAACAGAAAGCGATCTCCCCCACTCGCATACGCAATTTCCCGCCAGTAAATATGATAATGTCACATGATGCGTCGTCTCAAAATAAACACTACAATAAGGTGTGCTAGCAGGCCTTTTAGTGATTCACTGGCATTCAGAGACATGGTCATTTTTCTTATCATCAGAGCAGCAGCGAATGTCAATGAAAGAACATGTTGGAAGTATTTCAGCTTGGTGCACTTTGAAAAGAGCCTTTCAAAGCCCAAATTCCAGCTCATTTGTGTGCCTGCAGTGTGACCGAATGCTTTACCGTCGCAAACGCACATAATGGAAGAAATGCGTTTCACAGACACCTGGGACTTTAAAAACAAATTCAATAAATATGATCGAAATGTAATTAAAAGATAAACTGACCACAGTGAATTCAATTATGACTGAATGACTATGTGCCTGCAAATGATTATTTTGTAGAAATGTCAAATGTTATAAATCTTACAATTAACATTTCAAAGGGTAAAAACTACGTCTGCTGGGTTGTTGGAGTTTTTGCACCATCCTTCCAATTGCTTGATGAACACAGTGAGGAACACCTGGCTCATTTGTTACATAATCTGCCGCATTGTATACCTTGGTTTATTTCAGCATATTGAAAAATGGCAATCATTTACAAATCCACACCAAAATAATCAGCCTAAAATCACCTGATGATCACAAGATGATCAGCAAGAGCGGGAATCAATACTCATTATGGTCTAAAGTTTAGATATAAAATATATATATATATATATATATATATTTATTTATTTATGTATTTATTTAGTTTATGTTCTAATCCTCAACAATAAAATATCTCATGGTTTCCACAAAATAATTTGAAACAGCACAACTGTTCTCCACCCTGATAATAATCAGAATGTTTTCTTGAGCAGCGAATCAGAATATTAGTATTTCTCTCTGTGTAATCTGACCAATGAGCATAAAGTTTTACTCACAGTAGGGCTGAAACGATTAGTCGAAATTATCGACAACGTCAACAATAATAATAATTATATAATTATATATATATATATATATATATATATATATATATTTAGGTAACTTTTTTTTTTTCTTTTTTTTTTTAAAAAGATGCGTGACGTGTATTCTTTTTTTTCGGTTCATTAAAAAAAAAAAATGATCTTGCTGCCACATTCTGGATTAATTGTAAAGGTTTGATAGAACTGGCTGGAAAACCTGCCAAGAGAGCATTGCAATAGTCCAGCCTGTAAAGAACAAGAGCTTGAACAAAGAGTTGTTCAGCATTTTGTAAAAAAGAATGGCCTTTATGTCTTCTTAATGCTGAATAAAGTAAATCTGCAGGACCGGAAAGGTTTTAGCAGTGTGGTCTGAGAAAGTTAGCTGAGCATCAATCATAACTCCAAGGTTTCTGGATGTTTTTGAAGGAGTTATGGTTGATGTGCCTAACTTGATGGTGCAATTTTGATGAAACGATGAGTTTGCCGGAACCACAAGCAGTTCTGTCTTGGCAAGGTTGAGTTGAAGGTGATGGTCCTTCATCTAGTAAGAAATGTCTGTCTGACAAGCTGAGATGTGAGCAGCTACCGTCAGATCATCAGGATGGAATGAGAGGTAGAGTTGAGTGTCATCAGTACAGCAGTGGTATGAAAATACATGTTTCTGAATGACAGAACCTAATGATGTCATGTAGACAGAGAAGCGAAGTGGTCCAAGAAATGAGCCCTGAGGTACTGCAGTAGTTAGATGTTGTGACTTGGACACCTCACCTCTCCAAGATACTTTAAATGACCTATCTGAGAGGTAAGACTGGTAAGTTTGGTTCCTGAGATTCCCTTTGTCAGTAGGGTTGACATGAGGATCTTGTGATTAATCATGTTAAAAGCATCAGACAGATCAAGCCAGATAAGTATTGAAGATTTGGATTCCGCTCTTGCCGGTCTTAGAGCTTCAACAACTGAGAGCAAGGCTTTCTCAGTTTAATGTCCACTTATGAAACCAGATTAGTTGCTGTCAAGGAGCTTGTTCTGTGTGAGACAGGCAGAGACTTGGTTGAACACAACTCGTTCAAGTGTTTTTGAATTGAAAGAAAGAAGGGAAACTGGTCTGTAGTTCTCTAAAAGAGATGGGTTGAAGGTGGGTTTCTTAAGTAGTGGAGTTATACAAGCCTGTCTAAATGATGAGGGAAAAACACCAGTATGGAGGGATATGTTAATGATGTAAGTGAGTGCAGGTACAACTGCAGGAGAAATGGCTTGAAGGAGATGAGATTGAATAGGATCAAGTGGACAAGAAGTAGGATGATTAGAAAGGATTCTGCCTCAGAGAGTGAAGAGAAGGATGTGAATGAGTGTATGTATGTTTGTTGGTGAGATGTGCTTGACGGATTGTCGTGTGGAAAATTGTTCACTGACATTTTTGATTGTATTAATGAAAAACGTGGCAAAGACGAGAGAGAATTTTTTTTTTTAAATAATATTTTTATGGTAGTATGTCCTTTTAGCAGTGGAGACATTAGCAGAGAAGGAAGAGATAAGTGAATATATATATATATATATGTGTGTGTGTGTGTGTGTGTGTGTGTGTGTGTGTGTGTGTGTATAGTACATTATAAAACAGTATGCAATAACTTACTGATATAATTTTATATTAATTATTAAATGGATGGCATCTTATTAGGGCAATAAAGCCCTCCCTCATAACTTTTTGATTATTTCCTTCATTTTTATTGAAAATAAATGCTTTTCTGATGTGATTTGACATTTGAAAAGGGAGAAAAAAATAATTGGACAGATTCGAATCCCGGTTGATTGCATCAAATTGTGAACAACACACATTTTACCATCTGCACCACTAGAGTTGATGACTGCTTTTCATCTTTTAATCTTAAATAGCTCAAGAAGAAATATATAAGGTGCCATTATAGTAGGTTATAATATTACAAAATACACATTGAAGTAATGTGAAACAGAATGTTATTATATTGTAAATAAAATACTATACAGATATTACAGAATAAACGCTGTAATTCCGCAAAATTTTACTTCAGGTGAAACATTGTTAAAATAATGTATATGTGCAGTTTGCTGTATTATATTGTGTTTCTCTTCTTTTTTTCCACCTTAATATTATTTAATACTTCAACATTTTATTAAAGTATTCTGTTAAGTATGTGCATATGTGTCACGTCACTCACGACTCGAAACAACGCAATACAAATTACACATACATGCACTTTCACCACGTTAATGCGAATGCATGTTATATACATACCTTACATCACTGTGCACATGCACAGTAGACACATACTTGATGTAGGTACGTGATGTCACCGCTCTACAGTCTGCAGCGAGGGGTGTCAAACCTGAGACTGCTGAGCGGTGTTTGGATGAATTTGTAAATATATAGAGCAAGCTTTCCTCTTAATGACAAAATAAACATCAAAAACTAACAGCGGTGAGAAAGCAACAGTTTAAAATGCATCTCATTACAGAGATGTGGAAGTTTGCAAGAGCTCTGTAGATCAGTACTCCAGTAAAGTCCAGTCATGTCACGTTTATTTGTTTAGTACTTTATGTAACAGATAGCCTTAAATCAAGCAGCTTTACAGTATTATTAAACAGAATTACAACTTGATTTTCTGTTATACAGCAGCTCTCCAGTGTGAAGCTAGCAAATGATAAAAAAAATATTATTGGAAAAAAAAAAAACAACAATACATTTTGATTATTATAACCCTATAAGGTATTTTAAGAGAGATTATGTTGAGAATATTAGTCGATCCGAAAATCACTTAATCTTTATTTTGTTTCTTATCCATATGACACACAAAAATATATTTTAGGTAATTAAATAATTAAATTTTGAATAAAAGAGTTCCTCTGCCATCTCATTTGTGACAAATATATTTATTTGTATAAATTAATTGTGTAACTGTAATTACAGAATATGACTTTCAAAAGCTGAATTGATTTCCTTAATTTATTTCTTAGAATTAATATTTTAACTAATTGCAAAAGCTGAATAATCAATAAATGACTACTGATTAATCAGCAAAATAATCAATGATTAGTCGAGTAATCATTCTAATAATTGTTAGATTAATCGATTATCAAAATGACCGTTTGTTGGAGCCCTAATTCACAGTTACAATAAAGACCAATTGGTGTGGGTTGGGGGGGTGGGGTTGTAACCAGTCATGTCTCAAAACAAAGCAAATGTTCCACAGGTCTGAAAGGACATTATTTGAAAGGTAAGAATCTCTGACATTCCTTATAGCACTGCAAATGCCACTAATTACTATCGGAGTTTGGCCTTGAACAAATACAGTTTTGACCTGAGGTCGGATATGACGTTATATTCTGCTTCATCAGCCTCAAAAATCAATAGATGTCATTTCCAAACATGTAAGAGATACTGTTGTCAAAAACAACAGATTTTTCACACCCCAAGCTCTTACCTTGACACTTTGCAGAGGAGATGTGCAGATTTAACATCAACTGACGGCAAAAGATAATAGCCTTCAAAGGTCATTGCTTTGGAAGAGATCTCTGCCCTTGAGTATATGAAACATCACCCCGTCATTACAGCACAAGCTCTACACTTCAGTTGCGAAATCTGTCTCAATGCTGCTGCTCCACACACTGTTAACTTAAAACTAGAGATGAGGTCCATCAGCATTTATTTGGTCATTTTGAGATTATCACCATCTGTGAATAGCGCAAATCTGATTGGCTGTTTAACCATCTCTCTTGTGTCTGTTTTTAAATCAACCAATGGATTAGTCAATGGATGTTTTATGTTAAAAAAATATACACAGTGTAATTTCAGTCTATCTCAAACATTAAATTAAATGGGATTGGACTATTTCACACATATATCATGAGTGTATTATATTAGGCATTGGCTTAAAAAAAAAAATTGCTGGGAACATTAATGCATTTAGGTTGATTCAGTTATGCCATATATATGGCATTACTGAATCAACCTAAATGCATGCATATATATATATATATATATATATATATATATATATATATATATATATATATATATATATATATATATATATATACACTTTAGTCCAGTCAGACCATTTATGAGTGAATAGCAAAAATGTCTTACTCTGAATTCTTTATGGTTATAATGTCCCAATCCTCAGCTCATGAAGATATGATATGATATATCTCTTGTAAGTGCAGTGGAAGACAGTGACTAGCAGCTGTCAAGCTCCAAAAAGGTAAAAATAGCAGCAGAATTTTTTTATATTTTAGATGAAATAGATCTAGCTCTTTGACTGTAGCCTAAAAGACTTTGCCTCCATTCAGAAATCTAGTGAAGAGCCAGAGACTTGTCTTAGTAAGGTGGACAAATCAGGTCTTCCAGGGAGGTTTAAGGCCTGGATTTACCAGCATTCTAGCCTGCCCCGGATCCTTTGGCCCTTGCTAGTGTTTAAAGTGCCCACAACAACTATTAAGGCTCTGGAGAGGAAGATCAGCAGCTATCTGCGAAGGTGTCTTGGTCTACCTCACAGTCTGAGCAGTGCTGCTTTGTACAGCACCAGCAACATCCTGCAACTCACAATGAGCAGCTTCACTGAATAGCTCGTTGGTGGCAAGAACTTGGGAAGTATGGCACTATAGTCCAGGGATTCAAAGATGGCAGCAGTTTGCATAGAGGTGTGAACAGGCAGGAAATGGAGTGCAGAAAATTCGGGGCACAAGGTGTTGGTGGGGCCCACAGCAACAGGGTGTGCAGTCTTTGGCTGCTTCCCAGTTATGAGATTTGACAATGCTCAAGGCAAAGAGTGTCAACATCTTGCTCAAGAGGAAGTAAGGGCAGGTGTGGAGGAAGTAAGGGCTAGCAGGATGGTGGGAATGGGACAGCAAGTAGCTTGGACTAAATGGCATAACGTTCAGCAATGTACGATCATGATTACATTGAATCAGGTTCTCAGTCCAAACCGTCTACAATGTCTCACCAAGTACAACAAAACTCCATGTCTGGGGTAAAAGTGAGACAACCTCCTGCCCCCTCTGTTCAGGAAGGGGATCACTAGGAGATCTCTATAGCAGCTGCACAAAATCTCTTGGAGAAGGGCGCTATCGCTGGCGCAGAGAGTAAAGTCTGGTCTCCTCGCAACTGCTACTGACTGACAACTGGAAATCCCAACCAGATTAACATCTAGACAACTTCATCTCGACATGAACATTGTTTCAGATTCCATCAAGCAATTGATCTTGCAGGAACTTACTGTGCCTTGGGAAGAGCGCATGGAACATTCAGAACATTTATTCATGGATTTGCATTGCACAACGTCTTCACACACAAGTGTGACATCATATACCTCTGTAAATAAATACAATTTAAATTCATGCACACTTCAGTGCACTTTGAATGGAACATATACTGTATGTTCACTTCAAGCTGGAATCATGGTGGAATATCCTGTGATGTCCACTTTGCAGGGCACTTACGCTCAAATAGAACAAATGTCTGAAGCCATAAGAGAAACATACAAAATATGCAGAGCAGGGGGACACGAGGACTGAAATTGAGAACCGCTGCTCTACACTGCTCAAAACTAGCATTTGAATTAACAGTGGCAAATCCTTTCTGTTGTAAACTTCCTTACAATCTTTGAGTCAGAACAGCTGGCACTGTAGTCTTCTATCCCAGGATCAATAAACAGTCCTCCATAAAATGTGATGCACACATCTGAATATATGGGTTAAATACAGCAGTGTTGAAAATACAACTTAACCACTGATTTCTAGTTGTGTCCTCTTTTGGAAGGCAAAAAAAAAAAAAAAAAAAAAAGTAGCTTGGCTTTCACAACTAAACACAGCATCTCTGCAACATGACGCCTGCGTCAACAGCGAGAATTACGCCTTCTTTTTTTGCCTGAACATTTGGGCAGCATTCTGCAAATCTTCCCACATTTTGACGTAGACATCTGGGGGCGTGTTTAAATGAGGCGTTTAAGGAGGACTCGGATGAGTCTAAACTTTTATAAAGTATAACTCTTTGTGTTTGAGAATTTAGTCTTTGCAACTTTACAAATCTTTTTTATGCACCAAGACCTTGTAACACTCCAAAGAGAAAGGGAAACTTGAAATCACATCATATGATCATCTTAAATACCAAGAGCAAGTTGAAGAGTGCAAGAGGCCGGCCTGGACTCATTGAGCCTCTGGAGGTGGGCTGCTGGAGGTTTTGTAGGGTGATCACTCGGCAAATCATTCACGCTTCTAGGTAAAAGGGAGGTGAAAAGAAAGATGATCTGATCCACAACTGAAGCTCACTAGGTGGCTTTGGATTAAGAGGACAGAACCGTGGGCAACTGCTGCTGGGACACAGATCAGGATCTGATCTACCCCGGCTGGGTCACTTGTGCTATGGTGTCTGATGTTGAAAGACTTGAAACACCCAATGACCCCAGGATACATCACTGATGCTGTGTCCCAGTTCATCTACATGATGCATCTTTCATCTAGATGTTTTGTCAAGACACAATAATGTTATTTACACTTGCCATAAAATCAATAATTAGACACTTCTTTATGCTTTAACAGGAAAGCACACATTAAAATGTATTTCAGCATGGAGGGAAGTGTGCCTGTCTCTGATCCTCAGCTGGATTTATGCCAAAATACATTGACGGATGAATTCCAGGATGACGGCAGAGAGAATGAGCCTCGCTGAAGATGGAAAAAGCTCAAAGTTAAATATAGACGCGGCCTTAAATGACTGCTTTAGTCTCGGAGGAAACCTCACGGCAGGAGATCTGGGCTTCTGGGTTTAACCCCAGTTTGACCCAACATCCATACAATTAAGAGCTTATAAATATGCTGTAGACCACTTTGCATAATCACAATAGGCAAACTAACAAGAATTCAGTCTGTCATGAAACAAACTAAGCATAAAGAAATCTCCAAGAATGAGAAAGTCACTTGTCTGAGTCGATATCAGCAGGGCATTGTGATGAGATATAACATCATAAGACAGATATGATGTTGGTTATGGCATTATTAGTGAGCTTGACTGTTGCACTATTGAGCACTCGTGCCTGTTCTCCACTAAAGCCTATAGATCTGTGTAATGGCCATGAGTGAAATCAATGGAGCAAGAGATGAAAAGTAATAAAAAAACACAGAATTCCTGGCTATCTACTTTCATTACTTGTCCAACATCTGGTCAGGTCAGATCGTTTCTTCCATACTGTGTCACAATAGAGTGTGAATGATTTTTGATATAGAAACAAGAAACAACTTACTCTAAACTAAAGTTTAAGGGTCTTTTTTTTGTTTAGTTTTTTAGTAGTGATGTTGAAGTCATGCGACCATGGTGTAGTTCATTCATTATTTTATATTTATTTATTGTATTTTATGTTTGTGTTCCCTTTTTACATTGTGCAAATTACATGGAAGTCCAAATAACAGTTACATATAATAATAGCTAGTAGCTCCTCCTGTGTTTCCAGAAATCTAGAGAGTTGGCGTATCTCGGTCGGTGGATACTGAGGCTGCTCCAGATCTAATGAATTCCTCCCATGTCACCTGACAGCAGTCCCTCGTGATTGCTAATTTAAACGAGGTGAAAAGTGACGAGTCACCCCACTTGCCCCTGTAGGTGCAGTTTGTAGCTCGCTGTCACAGTGCTTGGTTAAATGATAGAGGTTCTAGCACAGTCGATGCACTCACAAATGATCTGGCTAATGTGCAAGAAGAAATGCCCCAGCATTCGGTGTTTGCCTTAATGATGGATCTGTGGCTTTGAATGAAATGAGATTTTCATACAGATATGACTAAACTTGCTGTATTGATTTTTACTGCAGTGCTGGCAAAGCAGAATATGCTAAAAACCCTTCAGAGTAATTGACATGGGTCTACAGTCAGATTTAATATCATCTGATCATGAATCATTCGACAGTAAGTCAGTGCTTCATAGCATCATTTCATTTGGATTTCCAGCCCTCAAAAAAGTACACTAATAAATGTTACAATTACAGGACAAACAGCAAGTGACACTGAATTGAACATAAATGTTTAAAAAGAAAAATGTCTGTTGCATTTTGTTGTTGTCTGTTCCCCTCCCTAAAGTAAGTTTAATTTATTACTTTGCTATTTATTTTGCCATGTTGTTATTATTCTAAATAGTAACTCAGAATTATTATTATTTTTATTTATTTATTATTATTTTTTTGAGTTTGTTAGAAATGGTCACTATCAAACATTGTATAGAACATTGCTGTTTGAAGAGTTTAATATTTTTTTTTGCCTACAAAATATAGGGTTGGAATGACTCAAGCTTATACACCATCAACTGCCATTTGAAAATATATATATTGGATGCACAGGAATGATAATCTAGATGGATGTCCTCTCAGGATGAGTGATGGGGAGTCTGGCGGAATATAATGCTGAACAATTTGGCCGATTAAGATGAAGCACGGAAATTGCTATTTAATTGGGTCTGGGCTGTTCAGGCAGGTAATTTGCATCCATCTGTCCAGTCTGAACATGCATGTAAGTTTTTATTAAAAGTGTATATATATATAAATAACCTTTGTACATATGTACATATAATCTTTAATACATACTTGCATGTATGTTCAGACTTGACAGATGGATGCAAAGTACCTGCCTGAATTGCATTATACATTTTAAATTCAAAGTCATTATACATTCATATAACCTGCCAAATTTGGAGACTCTTCCACAAATTATCTAAAGTGTCATAAGAAGTTAAACATTTCACATATGTTTTAATTTTAACTTCTGAATCAAATGACCTAGAAATAAAATCATTTTTTTCACTTTCCCGGTTCAATATTTTCAAAATTTTATTAAAACGTGTTTTGAATTTATCACTTTTTTTTTTTTTTTTACTCATTCATCAGCATTCATAGATCGTCAACAAATTCAGATCAAATATCCTGAGACCATGCAAGTCAAACACTTTTGACAAACCCATTATTTGTGTATAACCCATTAACGAATTGAAGACAATCTTGGCAGTGCTTTGGTTTATCAAAATAAAACTTGATATAGTATACTGTAACATAACTGACATACTGTAATCCAGGTCAGGGCTGTGCAATATAGTGCAATAAAAAGCTAAATGTCATGGCTTAATGCAAATCAAATTGCATGTGCTAAGATTTAAAGGGGGGTGGGGGTACAATGGTTTTTTCACTATAACCCAGGCCATACTGTTGAGTTCTGCTATGATATCAGCATCTCTTAACAGCTGGATACACAACAACTGCATCATTCATGTGGCAATTTGTTCTGAAACTAACAATTTTTTTTTTTTTTTTTAAATCGCCACATACACAATGCAGTGTTATAGTTAAGACCACCTAAAACCAGAACAAGACCAAGGACAAGACTGAATCAAGACCAAAACAGCACACCACAAATTAATCTTAAAGCTTGCCCGATAAATGTATTTTAAATGTAAACAGCTCTCTTGCTCTTAACATATTGCACTTATCAATACTACATTTGTTTTACATCTCATCACATGATGTTAACAAATAAATAGGATTACACTGGCAATTAAGTGATATCCCTGCAGTTGTCTTGACCATTCTTGAAATAAAATCCAAAGTCCTGGGACAGAGTGTTACGGTGGGGTGAAGGAAACTCTGGAAACAGATGCGAGTTAACAGTTTTAATGGAATGAGATGAACAAACAAACACAAGGGAACAATGAGGCTGAGAAGACAACACTCCGAGGTGGTGGTGAGGAGGTGAGGAATCCGGATGATGGCGGTGAGTAGGCAGCAGGAGAGGATGGCACAGGAACTGTGGTGAATAGAGCCGAAGGTAAGTGTCGGTAGCTGAGTGGAAGTGCATAGAGTGGATGAGATCCTGTGGAAACACAGACATCCAAACGCAGACAACACTGAAGCTAACAAACAAGGTCCACAACATTCAACAACAATCTCACAAACACAAGATGTGAGACAAGCCAATATATAGGGGATGAGTAATGAGTGACAGCTGCTGCTGATGACAATTAACGGAGACGCCCACAAGCTAATCAGTGCAGACTCAAAACACACAGACACAGACAACCGTGACACAGAGAGAAAACTTTCTAAAAATGGTCTCAAGGCCAGTCTCAAATACTACAACATTAGTACAATCTGACAATTGCACCAAGCCTCATTGCCATATGTTTTATTTCGATATATCATGCAGTCCTAATCCCAAGGAATCTGCGTTTGCATAGCAGCTACCATTGAGATGGCATAGCAGCTACCATTGGCTCACCTGTACTAGCAGATGCTGTGGTATTACAGATCTCTTTGATAAAATCTGACTATAACCCTTGATTTAAAATCATAATCCTGTTATTATTTGATTCTCTAAATCATGCTTAATGCAATGTACATGTCATCACTGTTGTGCCTGGCCTTGAAATAGAAAATGTACAAGCCTATCCATGCCCACATAGCAAATGTATTCTTGGCCCAGATCGGGGCCAAACAGTCACTTTTCCCTCAGACCAAGTGCCGCAAAGAATGACAACCCTGAAGTGGCCCAGAACTGGATTAAAGACAAGGGCCACACATGGGCCATAATCGGCCCGAATCTGGCCCGCGTTAAATTCATGCGGGCCAAATGTGGGCAGATCTGGGCTGAAACTGCTTGCTATCTGGGATAATATACACACAAAATATGCCAATAAAATACATTCAACTGAAAAGAAAATCAGACTTAAAACCCACATATCATGTAACTTAATCATAATAATTTATTACAGATGTGTCAAAAGGCAGTACCACAGTAAATTAATCCAAATGACGATGCATTGTAGTTGCAGTCCTCTCTGGCAGAATATAATAGTAGTGCGAGGAGCAGGGCATAATTTAAGGTGTTAAAGGCTGAAAATACTATGCCGATCCACTACGTCAAGGCGTGTCTTTCTCATTCAAAACAAGCATCACCGAAAACGCGGCATGTCACAATCTATGACGAAACTGGCGAGAGCCAATGAGCGTTTGATATAGCTGCCATAAAACATGTTGTAAAACTTCTTAACGACATATTTTTTAATTGTTACTATAGCTACAGAGGAAGGAGGTACATATCGCCAATGAATGCGGTTTGAATTTGGAATTTGAATCTGTTCCTCACAACAAGCATCACATGGATACAGAGGATTTAAATAAAAAATAAGGCCATTTGGGCCAAGTCCGTTTGCTATGTGGGTGTGTGTTCATGTTACTGATGTTTGGAGGCTTTGTGAAGGACAGAGCTGATAAATATGGATGAGAGGTTGAGTATATAAACACAAGAGCACACCTGTGCTGTTAACCTCACTGGAACATGAGTAATGACCATAAATTCATTGCAAGGAATTAGCAAAGCCGGGTCTGACATTGTTCACCTACACTCGAAAGATGCGTGGCCTGCTGGACCTCTGCATTACATGAGTTGCAATAAGACAGCTATAATTCGGTGGAGGATCAAAGCTACAAAGCTAAGCCTGTGAGCGACACAACACCAGTTCCAGATTCATATGACCATGAACATTGAGAAATGTGTGCAGCAGATGTATTCAGAAAATGCTTTCTGTTTAGGTTTGATTTTAACAGGTGACCGTACTGTACATTCTCTTTATCGTGGCAGGTATTTCTAAATGTATTTTTAATTCTTCAACCATTTCTGTAGATCCCACCTTCTTACACCAGGGTAATTACATTTAACTAAACTAAATTAAAATTAAAATTTAAATTAAAATTATTAAATTAAATTAAATTAAATTAAATTAAATTAAATTAAACTTGGAAAGAAAACCACACCGGCAAAGTGAAAGACTTCAGATAGGGGACATACTAATACATTTTAACATTTATAGTAGGGCTATAAATTAAGATCAGTTAAAGTATCACAAAGAAACATTAATTAACTATCAACAGTAGTATACAGTACATATTAATGCTGTAAAATTGTTGTACATTAGGTACCGTTAACTAATGTGAGAATAAATAAACTACAACAATAGCGAATGGAAATTCTGTGTGCAGTGCATATTTTTTTTTCAGTGCCCATGTTTCCTACATTTTTTAAATGATAATGTCAATTGGCAAAAAATAAAAATAAAAATAAAGTAAACAATGCCATTCAATTCTTTGAAGTGTTTTGAAATGCATATTGTTTCTCAATACCCAACACATTACACAAAACTGCAAGTGCTCAAGTGAGATTAGAGAGATAAATGGTGATAATGTGTGCATAAAAATGATAACTTGGTAATTAATTTGCAATCTTGGTAAAAATAAATCTGAATCCAATATATATTGAGCTAAAATCAAATGAAACACTGGCTAAGCCTGCAGTCATGATGGATTAAGCTGGGTGATGCAGTTCTCTTAAACTATCTCTGCACAGCACAGCTCCTCTACAGGCATGAAATAGCCACTGAGGCAAATCCACACGGCTGGAATTGATGTTTGTGGGCAGAGATGCTCAATACTACAGCAATGCTTTACAGAAGCTCTCCTTACATAGTGCCGAGATCATCAGTGTGTCTGTACATTGAGTGGTAAAGAGAAAGATACTGAGCCAAATTAAAAATACTGCCTAAAAATACTACTTATTCTTGTCCTGTTGCTTATACAGTTGCTGTATTACAGTGATAATAAGTGATAATATATATATATATATATATATATATATATATATATATATATATATATATATATATATATATATGTATGTATGTATGTATGTATGTATGTATATATATATATTTATATATATATATATATATATATATATATATATATATATATATATATATATATATATAATATATATATATATATATATATATATATATATATATATATATATATATATATATATATATATATATATTACATTTAATCAACATAAGAGTACAGCTGATGCTGTTTATTAAAAATTTATTTTAAATAAAATATGACTGAGGCTTAGGCTGCTGTTCTTTCTTCAAAGTGAGAAACCAAGTCTGATCAAGCAGTTACAGAGCATTATGTACAGAATTAGGATTACCTGATTTCCGTTTTCAGAAAAGCACTATATGTTGTACTGTCAAAACTGCAATATATTGGATACTGCAATATTAGTTGCTGGGATATATTTGTAGCCAAAAATTATAGATTTTTCATTTATGCCAAAAATTATTAGGACATTAAGTAAAGATCATGTTCCATTAAAATATTTTGTAAATGTCATATTTCCTATTTAATTTTTGATTAATAATATCCATTCCTAAGAACTTGATTATGACAACCTTAAAGGTGAATTTTTCAGTATTTAGATTTTTTGTACCCTCAAATTTCAAATAGTTGTCTCTCAGCCAAATATTGTCCCATCTTTACAACAGTACATCAATGAAAAGCTTATTTATTTTGATTTCAGATGATATATAATACATCTCAATTTTGATTTATATATTTATATAAACTGACCCTTATGTCTGATTTTGTGGTCCGGGGTCACATATAAGAACATTAAAATGAATGAACATACAAACAAACAAATAAATTATGTCTAGTGATCATACATTTATTTACAGTATGCATGTTTGCAAGGTATTTGCTAGGTGGTTGCTAGAATGAAATGTCTAAACTACGAGACACTAACTGAGTCAGTTTTACTAAAAGCTTGTGCCAGTGCAAACTGTCTTTTGCAGATAAAATATTACTGTCAGGATTTACTAAAGAAGCGCAGTAAAACATTATCCCTGAAAAGGCATGGACACAGTTATTTTCGGACCTGACCTTACTGAATGTGTATTTGTAGATGTTTCCCTTTCAGATGCAAAACATATGGGAGGAGAGTATTAAAATTAATCATGCAACACGATTTACTAAAGTTTGCGCTCATCAAATTACTGGTATTATTTAATACCACCACCAAAATGCATGTCTTAAAGCAGGAATGGAAATTATGGAAATTATCTGGATGTGTCTGTGTTCTGTAATGTGCATTGTCCATAAATCACCCACAGAATTTTCCCCTTCCATTGGTGCTTTTATTGAATTGTGCTCTAATGCAAATTTTCTTGGTTTAATCTATTGGTTGTGATCAAAATTATGACATAAATATTACAAATTTAAAATATTCATGTTGAATTTTTATGTCATAATTCTGAAAGAAAAAAAAAAGGAACAATTAAAAGAAAAGAACATATTACGAAAAGAGAATTGATTTTTTTGTCATAACAACCTTCCATGTCATAATTATGCCTTTTTATCTCATATTTTGGATGTTTTAGGTTTTTCATAATATTTAAAGTATCCATGTTGGCAAGGTCTGTTCTAAGCTATTGCCATCTGGGCTGTTGCTAGGTTTAAAAGTCTAAATTATATAATAACTAGTAATAACTAAGTCAATATGAGATAAAAAAAAAGAAAAAAAAAAAGTCAGCAGTCATTGCATTCAATGTCGAAATTATATAACAAAAAAGCCCAAATTATGAGACAAAGTTAGGCTTTTTGTCATAATGACATCATAATTATTACTTTTTTTCTTAGGAATGCAATGTTTTATGTCTCACAGTTGTCCATTTATTTTGCATGTTGGCAGGGTATTTTCTAAGACTCTGTCAATGTGTTCTGGATGGTTGCTCCAGGGGAAATACAGCAGGCTTGGGATGCTGAACTGATGTCAATGAATAGCATCTTAAAACTGCTCCTCTTTCTCATATTCTCATATTAAATGGATTGCAATGAGAACAGAGAGTAAGAAGCAGTTCAAACAATCCTATGCCCATCCCTTGACACTCCTTCACTGAGCAAGTCACTCAGCAGTTGGTCATGTGCTCAGGAGAACCATCTGGCACATTTCACATCTTCATTCACTGGAAAACATCCAGAAGTCATGTGAATATGAGAATGGACTCCTTTTCTCCAGCAGAAGGATAACTTTAGCATTATAAACCTCAAAGTAGGTGTATAAGGAGTTAAAGTCATAACCCAGAGAGCCGGCAGTGTTTACATGATTACTGTTTGGTTACTAACAGTTCTCTGTCTTCTTCACATGCTTCAGGTTTCGGAGGACTGGAACAGTAATTTAACTGAAAGAGGATTTGACTGTTATTTATTCTGCAAAGAAATCAACATTTAATTGCTCATAAGTGGATATTTAACAGTTAACAAGAATAAATGTAGAAACTTTACCAAGTTACCAAGGATCTTTATTATTAGAGATTTTTTTTTTGCCATAATTTTTTTTGCTTTTTTTTCTAATGATATGACTTTGTGTCATAATTGTGACATTTGTCAAAAGACAATGTTTTTTTTTTTTTTTTGTGAGACAAACATGTAAGACAAAGCTCATATTTAAAATAACTAAAACGTCTTCCAGTTGTCTCATTTTGTATCTATGAAATCCTATTCTGCCACATTAAAAAAAAAATAAAAAAAATAAACTTTAGTAAAAGATAGTCATATGAAAGACTGTGACTTTTATGTCATAATTTGGATTTGTTTTCTCTCAATCATAATTCAATTATTATTATTATTATTATTATTATTATTATTATTATTATTATTATTTTATTTATTTATTTTTTTTGTGTGTGTGTGATCAACTGTTTTTATTAATTCAGTTTTTTTTTTTTTCATGTCAAAATGTCATGATTGTAAAGATTTATCTTATAATTAATGTAGTATGTCACACATTTGCCAAGGGGGAAAACAAGGGTACATGTCTGAAATGGTTAAGTTCTCTTCTAAATGTGAGAGAGGATAAATTTAGAATATCTGTCTCTTGGAAAATAAAATAAAATCTCTTTCTGTCTAATCCCATTTCTGTCCAAGAGAAACAGAGTTCCTTTTCAGAAACTCGAGTTGCGTCGAAACGCTATGAGGAACTCTTTTTGCATGAGCGACTCGGAATATCGTATGCAATCTGTCCAATGGAAGGGCATGACATCATGGACAGGGTGACGTAGCAACCAGGAAGCTATAAAAGCACATGCCGCGCAGCTGGCATCAGTTTCGCATCTTTCAGCAAGCATGTTATCAGTCTGTCTTCTGAGTCTTATTTAGTGTTGTCTGTCATTATAAGCTCTATAATATGTCTAAGAGCAATACTAAGACAAGGCATTTGAAGGGTGATTTCGGATCGCGATTCAGATTCTGTGTTCCTCCCTGCCTGTGCTATATTATGAGCGGGGATACACATAGTATGTGCGTGGTCTGATTGAAGCATGCTGAGTCGACTCTCGAGTGAGCCGACTGCCCGCATTGTGTACGATTGCCAATGCAGATGCTTCAATCCTGGAGGGCTCTATTCAATAAGGGAGCTTTCGCCAGCGTTCCTCACGGTTCTGGTTCCCACTTCTGCTGAAGCGGAGTGGCGACTGCATTCATTTGGTTCGCAGATAGATCTGTTGGAGGATATGGAGACAGCCGCATCCATGCGGTCCTGCGGTCAAGGCCACCACCTCCATGCTGGAGCCTGCCATTCTGACCTACGCACCAAGGTGTCGAGATCGTGTCTCCCCGCTTGCACCCACTGGCCTGTTCTGCAATGCTGTAAACTCAGTTGTCGACAGGCCGCAGGTGGCCCGCAAACAAGTGGTGCCGTTTCAGTCAAAAGAGTCGGGAAGGCCAGTCACTCAGTGTCAAACAGTTTCAGAGATTGTTGTGTCTGATGGCAGCTGCATCTGACGGGGGAAGTTGTGGCCTAGTGGTTAGACAGTTTGACTCCTAGTTTGACTCGGGTTGTGGGTTTGAGTCTCGGGCCGGCAATGCCATGACTTAGGTGCCCTTGAACAAGGCACCGAACCCCCAACTGCTCCCCGGGCGCCGCAGCATAAATGGCTGCCCACTGCTCCAGGTGTCTGTTCACGGTGTGTGTGTGTGTGTGTTCGCTGTGTGTGTGCACTTTGTATGGGTTAAATGCAGAGCATGAATTCTGATTATGGGTCATAATGAATGTCATGCCACTTTCATTGTCATTTTTCGCCTGCTGTACATGAGACCCCTACTGTGGTGTCTCAAGACAAAGGGTTTTTCCTCGAGGGGGAATTCATTTTGAAATGTCAAGGTCATGCGATGATGCCTCAGTACCTTAGACATGTGGAAGAAACCTTGGTTCTTGATTAAGGGCCCGGTGCTGTGAGGTCCTTGTTTCCATGTAACGCTAACGACGGACGCGTCCCTCACCAGCTGGGGTGTGTTCATGAGTGGCTACCTTGCCCACAGTCTGTGGAGTGGTCGCCATCTGACATACATTTAGCATATCAATTGTCTAGAGATGATAGCTGTGTATCGAGCTTTAAAATATTTCCTCCCAGACCTGAGAGGTCACCATGTGTTGGTGCGCACCAAGCCCGGGGATTTGATACTTCACGCTGAGGTGGTGAAGCAGATATGGAGAGTTTTGACAAGGCCTAGATGGACCTTTTTGGATCACTATGTCCCCTATGGTTATCTCTAGTTCATCCAGCTCCTCTGGGTCTGGAAGCTATGGTACAGACATGGCCAACGCTTTGCCTGTATACTTTTTCTGGAGTTCTGGCGAAAGTACACCGGACAGGGTTTGGCAAAGAAATATTATTAGTAACCCCATTCTGGCTGGGCCGAATATGGTTCTCAGATCTGATCTCGCTCCTCGATGGCTCTCCATGGGAGATTCCGATCAGAACAGATCTACTCTTACACTCTCACAGGCGTAGGGTATGATAATTCACCCCCGCTCTGAGTTGTGGAGACTGCAGTTGTGGCCCCTGAGGGGGCATGGCTCATAGGATCTGGTCTCTCAAACGAGGTTGTTGAGAACATCCTCAAATCAAGAGCCCCCTTAATGAGGAAACTGTATGCCCTAAGGTGGAAACTCTACACCCCAGCAAACTGCCCAGTCAGTACAGTTCTGGAGTTTCTACAAGCCATATTCTCTGCAGGGTTGACCCACTCCCCCTTAAAAATTATGTGGCAGCCATTGCGGCCTACCATATCCACCTCGGTGGCCAGTCAGTGGGCATACACCGCCTAGTGACGTTTCCTCTGCGGTGTGCTGAGGCTGAGACCTCGAGTACAGTCCTGTGTTCCTCCCTGGGAATGCTCTCTGTAAAGCTCCATTCCAGCCGATTCAAAAGATAAAAGATCAAATTACGACTATAAATACTTCCTTTTTGTTGGCTATTACTTCTCCAAAGAGAGTGGGAGAGCTCATCTCAACTTTGCGCCTGGCATGGCCAAAGTTTTTCTATACCCTCGAGAGGGTTATGTTCCAAAGTTCCCTCTGTCACACCACAACCGATAGTACTACAGGCCTTCCGCCCTCCTCCCTTCCGGGAGTCTGACCAGAAGAAGCTAATTGTATGTATTCAGCTCGAGCGCTGGACACATACGTCCACAGAGCTGCGCTGTCAAGAAAGACAGACAGACTGCTTGTGTGCTATGGTCCCCCCAAAGTGGGATTTTTCCTGCAACTAAGCAGAACCTTAGTCGTTGAATAGTTGAGGCTATCATCTGACCTATGAGTCCTCTGATCTCCCCACACCTTGGGGGTCAAGGATCACTCCACACGAGGTATAGCGGCCGGTATAAGGCTTTCTTTGCAGGTGTTTCCCCATAGTGTTTCAACGCAGCTTGAGTCCCTGAAGAGGAATGTCCATGGTTACACATGTAACCATGGTTCCTCGAGGAAAGAAGATACTGTGTCTCAATGCCATAATCCTGGCACCCCTGCCAGTGCTTGCTTCTCTACTCAAAGCCGATGATAGCAGCATGGCACATGCTTTTATAGCTTCCTGGTCTCTACGTCACCCGGCCCATGACGTCACGCCCTTCCATTGGAAAGATTGCACACAATATTCAGAGTGGCTCACGCAAAAGGCATTCCCCTTAGGGTTTCGAAGAAGCATCTTGTTCCCTCAAGGAACCATGGTTACATGCATAACCTGAATGAGACATGTTCCACCACTGGCAGAATTTCAAAAAACAGTGGTTTATTCTGACATTAAACATAAAACATAAAAAAAAAAAAAAAAAAAAAAAAAAAAAAAACATCTATATATATGTAAAACAAAACTTACAGAAATATTTCATCATGTTAAGGGGGTGTTTTTCCAGTGCTGTGTTTGATATCACAGCACAAAATAAAGTGATTGGGACTGTAAGTTTGAGTGTATGTATCTTAAATCACCTTTGGTGATGAGCTAAAATGTATTCTATTCCTGTACTGTCTTTAAACATATTTAAATTTATTTTGAAATACAATGTTTTTTTAATGCAAACTCCAAATTATGGACAGACAAAAATGAAGAGGAAGGTCAATAGATTTGCCTCGTTGTATGCAACATAATGTAACATAAATAATTATAAAATAAGATAAAAAGTTGTTACATTTTTGTCAGTTTATTTCTCTTATTATTTCTAGTCTCATTACTTGGAATTTTCAATGGACAGCACTTCCAGTTAACCCTGAAGCAGAGACACCAAAAACCACTGTCAAGCCACTATTAAATCAGCCAGAAGAGAACAATAGATGCTCAGATCTGGCCTGTGAACCTGCTTTATCTGCCAGGCACACTAGAACTCTCACTGCTGCTGGCTGGCCTGATGGGAAATATTTCCAGGACGTTTTATATCTCTGATGCCTTTGATGGAAGCTGAGATCCCAGCAGACATGCCATATTACCAGGTTGGTTTAATACGGTTACAGAGAACTTAATGATGTATGATAGCCCAGGTAAATTACAACCGCAGCGGCTGAGGAATGCCCTGGACTACCACAGTAAATATTTTTGATTCATCTATCAGTTTTTAAAAACAAAGTAAAAACACTTGTACACTAATGCAGTTATAATGGAAGCCCATGAGGGAGAGTTTAAAAAAAAAAAATACATCCCTTTTTCTTTTTGATCACTTAAATGACATTTTCAGAGAAAAACAAAGCAACTTTTATTAAGATGGAGGTACTTTTTTGCAAGTGTTATTGAAGTAATTCCTGAAAAATACTGCAGGTAAACAAACATCAATTAGTGGATTATTCAATAGCTATTTCCAGTGTGCAAATCTGATTGGCTGAGCCATGATGAACATATTATGTCAAATTAGACTAATGACATGGAAAAAATAAGCAACTAATGCCAAATCTTAGCATTGTTTAATATTATATTATAAGTCATAGGTATGGTATGGGTTAGTCAAATTGATCCCCCCCCCCCCCCCCCCCCAACTTGTTATAGAGAAATATAAAAATAAATTTATAAATATAAAAATAAATAAATAAATAAATAAATAAATATATATTTATTTATTTATTTATTTTTCACTTATGCAGGATATGAGAAAATGCAACCAAAACAAGTGAAGCAGCACTGCTATAAAGAGCCACAGTGAATAGTTTCTGTGGCAGTGTATTGCAATTGTTTAGTTGGTCAATATTGTAATGCCATACCCTGTAATTTATGCTCAGTACATCTCTATTAGACAACTGAACAATATCAACATGTCATCAGTATTCAGAAAAAAAAAAAAAAAAAAAAGATAAGAAAAGATAACATGTATTCTAATGGATACCCCTTTGAACATTTTAAAACAAAGATCTACTATTTATTTACCATCTTCACATGAGGCCTGAGCAAGTGTGTTTACAAAAAGAAACTAAGATATATTTTCTATTATGATTCAGTGTTCAAGGACAGAGCAGTATCAAACTTTGATTTGGTTTCTGAATAATAATAATGCATTCAAACGCTAAAGACGTAACACACACTATTCCACACGGCAAAAATGTACAAGCACAGGCATCTGCTTGGCCGTGGAGGGAGCGAGACACAGACGGTGAAGGACGATCCAGCCCTTTGGTTCATATTCAGGCATAAATATTTCATGGCTCCTGAGCCTTTGGTAACAGAGGTTCCTTCTTTCATCGTATTTCTTCTGTCATAACGAATTCTCCCAGCTGATGGCCTCAGCTATTAAAATTTACCTCAGTGTGCTCTTTCTTTGAGCAGTTTTGTTTCTAAACAATCCAGGGACAAAAGGGCAGCTCTGTTTCTTACTGAAGCTCTTATACAGATGAAATCTCTGGGTACAAACAAACATTTGAAGATGTCACTTCTGCGTCTTCAGGAATCCCAGAAAAGAGCCACCCTTGAAGTACACTTTAGTATGATTTTAAAAATAGTACATATTATGAATATGATATAGTTAAAAATCAAAGTGCAGTCTGAATGTAATGACACCTTATTGGATATGAATTGCAATTACATAAATATATATATATATATATATATATATATATATATATATATATATAATTATAATTATATATTTGTAATGATGAATAAGTTGCAATTCACTACATGTAAAATATTATGTTTTAATGTAATATAAAATCTTAAAATCTTAAAAGATGTGCTTTAGTTGCAGTTAGTTTATATAGTATATAACTTCTTTAAAACATGACAAATGATAACAAAATAAACTAAAAATAAGGTAATTTAACATTCAAGTATAAGTACTAGTTCTTATTAACTAATTACATATTATCATGCATATTTGTTGTTTATTAGTACTTTTAAAGAACATATTCTGTATGACCATATTCCATAATCCTGCTCAATACCTAAACTTGACTACTACCTTACTACCTATGAATAAGTAGGAGTTTACTGAGGTAAAGTTTTTAATTTATTCTTAGTTAATAGTGAGAACTGGACCGTAAAAAAAAAAAATTCCCAAATTTAAACATTCCCAAATGAAAATATATGCTACATTAAAATGTTCTGATGCAGCACATGCTCCAGTAACGGCAGAAGTGAGGCTGGCCTTTGTGTGCAGAGTCAGTTTCTGCAGTGGGCTCTGTCATTACAAGTTTATCACGGCTATCATCCTGCTATCTCAGCCTTGCCAGTGCTGCCCTGCCGTGCACAGTCAGACAAACCAAATCATCCAGCGGCATCGCATTTGTCGTGTCGTTTTCTCCATGTCCTCTAAACCTAGAATCAGATGCACAATTTCTAAGGAAACCGGTCTGAACAAAAATAAACACTCAAACACATGTTAAATGCAGCTCAAGAGAGCATGACTGTCAGACTCCAATAGTGTCTTTGAAGTGATGGCTGGTATGTGCAATGAAATACTGCTGGACTCCCATAAGAAAACATTTGTTGTATTGAATAAAACACATTTTTCCTTTAGTTTGTCCAAAGAGCTTAAGTGAGAAAGAGGTGACTTGACACAACTGACGACGCACAGCAACACAGTGAAGCTACAGTCACACTTGACTTTTATTCCAGAAAATTGCCATCAAATTGCTGGAGAGCCATCTGTGTGAATGTATACCAGAGTCAGAATGCTGGAGAATCACAGCCTATTAAAGAGGGAAAGTTCACCCAGAAATGAAAACCCTGTCATCAAATACTCACCATCATGTCATTTCAAACCCACAATAATATAGTTAATCTTTGAAACAGCATGGGAGATTTTTAAAACCTGACATATTTATTTCCCTAATGAAAAATACATATACTACATGTATTTGAAATATATATATATATATATATATATATATATATATATATATATATATATTCTCATCAATAGTCACATTAAAACACACTTAATAGGCTTAATTTTAAGAAATGTTTATTGTGCAAAATTAGTACTCCAAATATTTTTTTTTTTTTTTTTTTCTGTCAGTATGTCCTGAGTGATATCTCATATGTTAATAGATTTGAACTATGAAATAGTGTGCATTTTAAATATATTACTTTTTACTAGGGGTTAATTCTGCCCTAGGCTGGACTTTCAGCCACACGTAAAAAAAAAAAAAAAAAAAAAAAACTGGTTTAGAGAGTGGTTAAATGCAGACTGGAAAGGTGTCTTCAGCTGCTTCTTTAAAGTTGCAATGGTTTCAGCAGTTGCTTCAGTAGAGGTTGTCAGTTCATTCCACCAAGGAGCAACAGAGAAAGTGAAGGTGTTGGAAAGTTGAGGTTTCTAAGGAACAACAAGGTGCTTTTCGTTTAGTTTTAAATATGCAAATGTAGGAGACCAGAAACACAAGCTATGGTGAAGAAGTACTTTTTGAACTTTTACCTGTAAATGTGCATCAGAAGAAGTTGTGTGAATACTAGAGGATCTACACAATGTCCAGATTGACCTATTTTATTAGAATTATATGTTGAATTATGTTTTGCTCTCGTCCAGTGCAGTACAAAATCATATACATTTCATATATGCTTCTTTATAAAATATATGTTGAGCAGAGGTGTGTGTCTAGTTGACAGGTCTCTAAACCTGCTTCTCTGTAAAACAAAAAAAAAAAAAACAAAAAAAAAAAAACAAGTTTATCAAAATAATATTATTAGGACTATTTTTAAATCTGCTAAAAAAAAAAAAAAAAATCTTAAAAGCTCATGCTCATGTTTTTGTTGATTTAACTTTCAGAGAATAGTGATAAGTAAAGAACAGCACATGGTCTTATTGAGCAGCAGGTAAATTGACAAGGACAACACTGCATCAGTGTCAGGTGAATTTACCCCACGAGGAACAGCCATTTCGGTTGGAATTGAGGATATGAATATGAGTTTTTAGTGGGCCTTTTCTTAAAGGAAGCATAACTTTAAATACTATGATTAGAGATTTATCCATCAGTGTTAAATTCCAATATAAAAATGAAGGACATGGCTTATTGAGGAGTGGTGCTATGACTTTTTTTTAAGTGAACAGACTCACAATTCTCACCCAGCAGATGAAAAATAATGTGTAGAAATCCCACAGACCTACACTGAAGGACAGACGTGAGTCAAATCTAGAGACTAGAAGATCAGAGAGTCATCATGACACACAACACTCAACAGTCACATCTACATCTAAGAATCTAGATTTATTTGCACTGTTGTTAAATGAGTCCTTTAAAATCTGGAAGATCTGGTTGATGAACTGATGATGTTGAGATGTTTTATTTCACAGAGCCACAGGCAGCTGTTGACCATTGGCAGTGATCTCTTTCAATGGACAAGAATAAAGTACGTAAACTCCCTGGCTTTGAATTAGATAAAGATAAAGACTCCGGCACTGTCTGGATGGGACTGCAGAGAATGCATTACCGATGTGCATTATACAATTTCCCTGGCCAACAATGCCCAGAAGAAATCTATCAAAAGGCTGACTTGTCAGAATCGGATTTATCCAGGCGAGAGAAAAAGAAACCAAAAACGGGGCTGTGTTTTGTTTTTCTGCCGATGTTGCGATAAATGTAGAAACTGGTGGTTTCAATTTTCAAAGGGAAAAAAGAAGATGAAGAGAAAAGACTGTAAATTTAAAAAGAACAGAGGCGGGATGCTGATACAGTATCTGTAATGTTTTTAGATACTTAATTCTGTATACTTAAAAGGATAGTTCACCCCAAAATGAAAATTATGTCATTAACTTCTAACCCTCATGTTGTTCCAAAACTGTAAGATCTCCGTTCATCTTCTTTAATGTAATCTGATAGCTCTCTGACTCTGCATAGACAGCGATACAACTGCAAATTTCCCAGGAACGTCGCAATGTGACATCAGTGGATTAACTTCAGATTTACGAAGCTATAAGAATACTTTTTGTGTGCAAAGAAATAAAAATAACATGATTTACTATCTTCCGCCATTTCCACAATGCATGTACGTAGAACGTAATCAACACAATCAGATTGTTTACATTCAGAAGAAAACGCACATATGCTAAGTGAAACAATGCTGATTACGTTGATTATGTTCTGGGGAAAGCATGCACATGCATCGTGTTACTCTCTAAATAGACAGAAGATGAGGAGAATAATTGTTGAATAAACTGTTATTTTTGTTTTCTTTGACACAAAAAAAAAGTATCCTCGTAGCTTCACAACATTGAAGTTGAGCCACTGATGTCACATTAACTATTTCACAGATGCCCTGAATACCAACCCTCATCATTACAAACCCATATGGCTTTCTTTCTTCTGTGGACTCCAAAAAGGAGCATGCAAATTGTGTTGTGAAAGGGTCTGGGAAAGCCTTAAAAAGGACAGAAAAAAAAATAAAAAATAAAAATTGTAAGATGAACCCTAAGTATAGGAATTATATATTTAAGCTGCATATAAAATTTCCATCTGGATTTCACAGTTTAATTTAATGTGGTAATTTAAACAGTCAAATTAAACTAAACAGGTAAGAAACTGATTTATTCAGTGATAAAAATTATTAATTTGTTTATTATTAGTTAATTGTTAAACATTCCATTTTAAGAAAATAACCATACTTTCAAACTGCATTTATTCAAATTGTTAAGAATCACATAAATTTGTTTAAATTCAATACATTTACATAGGCTAAAAAGAATGGACATTAATAAAATATGGCTAACTGTGCAAAAAGCAATATCCAGTTAATTAAAATATATACTAAAAGAAAGTATGCATTTAATGTAATCTAAAGTAATCCAATGTATAGGTATTTCAAGTACATTCATCTGAAATGTAGGACAAATTATGTTTTGGGTGCAGCTTTTTGTGATAAAAAGATTCAATTTAGGGGTGTAACAGTTCACAAAATTCACGGTTCGGTTCGATACGATACACTGATGTCACGGTTCGGTTCGGTACGTTTTAGATACAGCAAAATGTAAAAACATCTCAACTTTTCAGTATGCCGCAAGCGCACCGCGGGTCATGTGACAAGAACTAACCAATCAGCTTCGTCCTTTCCCGTAACAACGTTGAACGTTTTCCACGCGTTTTTAGGCACGATATGTGAATGGCCCCTAAGGCGCTCGCTCACTCACTTTGCGATGAAGGCTCGTTGCAAAATGTCTAATGCATTTAACAGACCAGAAATAGAAGATCCTCCAATAACCAACAGGTCTGGTATTTGAGTGCACTTTGGATTCCCTGTAAGCTATAATGGTGAAGACAGAATGAATGGTAAATAGTAAGGTCTCATATCCGCGGCTATAACGTAAATGAAGCACACCGTTCGCCGCGGTGATGTCTTTTGCCCTGTTTGAATCAGTTGGAAATGTAGGTCTAAATGCTGCGGGGATAGTTTGTTGTGTGTATGTTTCTCCTTTTTTTCGTCTTTTCCCAGATACTGACACAATAAATTGATGTCGGCGTAAATGAGTTGACATGTTTCAAGTATTCCCGCTGGCGTTTTTTCTTTGTTGTTTTTTTTTTTTTTTTTGTAGGGTGTACCCTATTGTCATGTAGCAGATGCGACATACCGTTGTTGTTTTTTATCCACCACTCTCTTGCCATCACCATTATAGCTTAAAGGGAATCCAAAGTGCACCCAAACACCAGACCTGTTGGTTATTGGAGGATCTTTTATTTCTGGTCTGTTAAACGCATTGGCCATTTTGCAACGAGCCTTCAAGCACGTACTGAGTGAGCGAGCGCCTGACTGAGTAGTCTAACATAAACATATAAGTTGGTGTTTTTTTTTTCTTCTTCGGGAGTGTCAGGGGCGTTGCCTGTTACGTCATTTGGGTTATTGGGCTACCTTGTTGAACGTATATCATTATATTTCTCTTTTTTTTTTTTTTTTTCAAATATAATTAATTAGTCCAACGAACCGTTCGGTACATAATGCGTACCGCCTACCGAACCGAAAGCCTCGTACCGAACGGTTCAATACGAATACGCATATCGTTACACCCCTAATTCAATTGTATTCACGTTAGACCTACTTGGTTATGAACATTGTTGAACAAATGTCTTTCTTTTTTTATTTTTATATATTTTTTATAGAAAAAAAGAATGTCATAGGGTTTGAAAGCACATGGACAAACATCCTGAATAACCAAACTTAAATAAATGCTTTGATTTGTGACTCTGGACTGCTGATGTGCTTTTGAATAGCAGTTTGTTTGTCATGTGCTCCATTACGTTTAACTTCTGTCCGAAGACGTGCTTTGACTAACAACACATTTTTTACAGAATGGTACATTGCCTTTAAATGATCAAATTTCCGTTTTCCCATTGTGTTAGTATAAAACATTTGCCCCGCGCAGCACTTTCCATTTTAAGATCTATCAGAGTTGCTCTTTTATTTGAGAGCCAGTATATCCCCTGTCAAATCATTTTGGTTTTAATTCATCAAAGGTTTGTGTAAATCCGAAGGCTGCTGCCCACAGAAAGTTTATTAAATCCATTTATAAACCTGAAGTCTTGAACGGCAGACTAGCATCCGTGATTTGTGAACATCACACCACACACACACACCACATGGCAAAACCAAACTGATTGTTTCACTCCTCAAAGTTGCTATAAAAGTGACAAAGAGAGTATGCAAATGCAAATGCAATAGATCTGGTGTATTTTACCATGAATAATTGAATGCAACTCTGTTGTGGGAGATCCAATCAAACAGATGCACAATTCAATGTGCATCCTTATTAAAAACACTTTATAAAGTTCACTGTGTGTGTTTTTGTTCCATTAGTTGTAGTGCCAAAATTGTACAAACACATAATGGCACACATAATGCTGTAAATGCACTGTAAGAGAGAAATCGAGCTGGAGTTTCTGCAGAGACAAGCAGCACTGAGAAATGCATTATACACTAATTCACTTCTATTAGTTTGTCTACACTGCATTGCACATGAACTGGAAAAGACTGAATCCTGTTGACTTCTAAATTTAAGATGTGTCCAGCTACCATGGTCAAACACGAGCCAGGACACTAAAATGATTTTACATGCAAATATTGAATTTACAGTAATGCACTTACAATGGAAGTCTATTGGGAAAGAGAATAAGGGTGTGGCAGCTGAAATGTCAAAACTATATACTTGCTAAAGCACTTGCATGAATTATTGAGCAGTAATGTTGTTTGTGATCATTTCAGTCTTTCTATTTCAAAAATTGAAGTTTAATTTGATTCTGTTCTGAGAAATATGTGTGGTTGTGGGTGTGTGGGCAGTTATATTATGTGTTCCTGATGCACTTTAAAAATATTTAAAAAATATATAAAATACAAATCATGTTATTCTTAAATTATTACATAAAATAATAATACTGTGTATGTATACTGTACAAATAATTTAACTGAAAGTTCCACAGTGCAGCTTAGGAGTCTTTACTGGATTAAGTCATTTTTAAAATACTGTAATTAATAATCATACTGTGTCTTCCAGGTTATTCTAATTGCCCTTGCATTGAGGAGGGGAAACGAATTATTCACAAACCTCCTTCAATTAGTGTGACATTTTGAAAAGGTTAAATAAATCAATGAAATGCGTGCAAATTGTAATTGTGGCATTTTTTGGTTTTTGTTTGATAGCTGCAGTTCATCTGTGACAGCACAGAGACTGTTACAGTATATGAAACTCCTGCATAAATCATCAACTCTCACAATTTGTTTGCTGGGACTCAAATATTCTGCTTTGTTAGACTCTGCAAAGCATGAAGGACATTTCTTGTTTGATAACAGTTTGCCAAAATCATTCAATGACGCACATAAAAATCTAGAGCAATAGCTGCACATGATGGCTGTGCCACAATTCAAAACTTTGAGGTCATTAACATTTGTAAACTACAAAACATTTCATTAAGCAAGGTTAGATGTATCAAAGTTACAGTAAAGACATTTATAGTGTTACAAAAGGTATATATTTCAAATCAATGCTGTCTATTTATCAAATAATCCTGTAAAATAAAATGTATCATGGTTTCTAAAAAAAAAAAAAAAAAAAAAAAATATATATATATATATATATATATATATATATATATATATATATATATATAATATATATATATATATATCGGACAGCAAGACTATTTACAGCACTGACAATAATAAGGCATGTTTCTTAAGCAGCAAATCAGCATATTAGAATGATTTCTGAAGGATTATGAGACACTCAAGGCTGGAGTAATGATGCTGAAAATTCAGTTTTGATCACAGCAATACATTACACTTTACAACAATATAATCGCATAAAAAGCAGCTATATAGTAATTGCAATAACATTTTGCAGTATTACAGCTTGTCTATATTTTGATCAAATAAATGCTACCCCGGTGACCCCATCTCTACATGCCTTCTGATTCATGAATTTGATAGCAATAAGACTATCCAAAAAATTCAGCAACAATAGCAAAGTTATATTACAAAGGATTAATTGCCTTGTAATTGTCTGTCAGTTTTAAATTAAAAACTCAGATTAATTGATTAATTTGTATTACAATTATTATTTTATTTTTTAAATGAGGTAAATACTTATTCTTATTTTTGTGTTGCTATATAAATGAAGTGATTAAAAATCATTCTTCCTTGAGTTCATTTAAAAATATCGATTAGATTGTTGCCAGATTCTTACATTAATTTACTTGTTGCCTTGATTTCAAATAGAATATGTTTTTCAAGCACTCTTTTCAAGTCATCCCAGACACGTACATGTCTAGATATAAATAACATTTTCCAAAGGCTGAAAAATATTGTAATATAATATTTTTTTGAGCTGTATGTGCAGCACACACACACTAAGAACAGACTCATCATTTGTGTTTTCACACTTTATTTCCACGTCCGCTTTGAGAAATTCCTTGCTTAGATCAAAAAGACCAGACACAAAAAAGCAGTACGCTCAAGCGCTCACCTCCAGTCTCAGACGTGATTTATTACCTGAAGCGCTCGGGAATGTTCAGAAAGACAGAGAGAAGATAAAAAAACTACAAGATGGAAGTTTTTTTATCTTCTCTCTGTCTTTCTGAACATTCCCGAGCGCTTCAGGTAATAAATCACGTCTGAGACTGGAGGTGAGCGCTTGAGCGACGGTCAGCGAAATGGTCTCTCTCACTCTCCTCGCTCTTTGTATTTCATCGGAAGCAGCTTGAGAAAGCATACTGAGGCGTAGAACACAGAAGCATTTCTGCTACCACCCGTTGTTTCAAAAGTTCGTTGATTTTTCTCTCTAAATAAACTGAAGCAGTGCTAAAACATACATTTGAACTAAATGCAATTTGAATCATTACCATGAGGCTTGTGCTGAACAATATATATATATATATATATATATATATATATATATATATATATATATATATATATTATAATACAAAAGAAGCACTGTCACTTGATCAATATTTCCAACCATACACTTATTTTTTTAGCAAGAACTGCTGATGAGGTCCGGTTGTACATCTTTATTACAGTGATTTAGATTCGCTTCTGTGAAAGAGCACTTGACATATGAATCTAAACCTCTATTTTAAGAGAGCTTTCATAGGTATTTCATCACCAGAGCCCCAAAACTGTTGGCTCGCTCCCAGCTGAAAGTCCTGCCGCTGCAGTATGGATTCAGCTCAGCATGGGTCACTGGACCAAAAGGAAGCCTGAGTAAAACTAACCACCAATGAAAACCTTTTTCTAAAAAGTCCTGAAACTGTTTTGAAAGGGCTGACAGAGATGTTCTGGAAAATGTCAGCGGATCTACTAAACAGACAGAACAACAACAAAAACAATAAAATAAATAAAAATATGCAATCTGTTATTACATTCAAGCTGATTTATGCTAGGTGTGTGTGATGAAGAAGATGACATTACTGAATTTCAAAGTACACTTTGAAAATACAAAATCCACAACATATTTTATGTATGGTGGCAAAAAAAAATGCCCTGTTTAAGTTTTTGTCTTGTATTTTTATGCAATATAGTAATATCACATGAGCATGCTTGCTATTCACGCATGTCAGAATGATTACAAATTCAATGCATTTACAGTACTTACAATTAGTCATTTAGCAGATGCTTTTATCCAAACCGATTTAAAAATGAGCGCAATAGAAAGCAATCAAAATCAACAAAAGAGCAATAATATGCAAGTGCAATGACAAGTCTCGGTTAGTCTAACACAGTACACATAGCAATTGCACATCTCAATAAGCATGAAGTTCATATTGTGAGTCATATTTTATAGATACTATCTCCAATATCATCTTTTTTTTTTCTTTTTTCTTTTTTGCTTCCAGAAATAGCTCTAAACAAAGCCACATAATCAGTGTACATCTCCGAGCCACACAAAGCGCTGGTTTCATACTAAATGAATCCAAGTGACTGAATGATTCAATGATTAATTCAAAAAGGCAATCGCTTGCATCGTGCCTGAATGAATCAGCCATTGGCATGAACTAGGTGAATGAATCATTCAATTATTCCCTCATTAAGACAGATTTAGTTTCATATGTAAAAATATTTTTTCATTATTTCATATTTTACCATTTAACATATATTTAAACATAAATCGCATAATATAATTTTTGTAATTGTAATTGAAGTGTAAAACTTCTGCAGTGCAAAAGTGCATTTGGAACAGTGTTATAATGCCTTATTATTCTAGCTGAATTTATTGATTAAATATAAGAATTTGACATCTTTGATAATGCATACTGTACATCTAATAAGGTTAAAAATATATATATATTTAAAAAGGTAAAAAATGCCCCTTGAAATCAATTTAAGGGGGGAAACATCGCCTTAATTAAAAATGTAACTGTCACTGCTGTGAATGAATCACAGTACAGAATATGAAAAAAAAATAAAAAATACCTTCAGGAGTCAGCTGGAATGACAGGCCTAAATTAGCCAATGAACAAACTCACAAAATATCACCCATTTGTTTCAGCAACAAAATCACAGACAAATCTCTTGCTCTCTCTTGCTCTCTCTCTCTCTCTCTGTTCCAGGAAGATTTCTGCAATGAAGTCCCGAACCTTTAGGACTAAACACAGGCCCCGTGTCTACATCCATTAATTGAGAGGACTCAAATGCTCTGCTGAACGTATATAGATTCATGTTTACACACAGCAGATACACAAATGGCTTCAGGGTATATTTAAATAGTAACGTGCATTGCATACAAATAAAGTCTGCACAACACAGAAAAAGCAGACTTGATTATAGCATCTCTATGTATAGTGATAGTTCCCAGTTTTCCTCTTCCAGCAGCAGTCAACATCAATATTGTGTTTGAGCATAACTGAAATTCTATATATGGGTGAAAGGGCAACACGGTGGTCAATATAGAGCAGTTGCCATTGCTGTTATTCATTCAGTCCTGGCCACTGACTGTACTGGCATGTTTAATGATTTCTTGTTTGATATGTTATGGTACATCCATGTTAAGCACACCAGATTACCATTAAATATTAAATGGATTAACTGAAACCTTGAAAAGAATTACAAAACAGTCATTCAACGAGAGATAATTGTTATCCTGATGACCAACAAATCTGCAAATTACATTTATTAAAACATTGCTGTTTCTCTAAGATGCACAACAAGGAAAAGCTGTCATATTTAACCAAAGAGCCTATAATTAATGCATAACATTTTTTTATTTTTTTTTTTACTGCGTATTTCTCCATAAAGCCATGAATCTTCCGCTAAAAGAACCCCAAACAAGACTATAAACGTGAAGAACCAATAACAACTTTATATATCCTTAAAGAACCATGTAACCAACTAGACTGCTTACTGTTTGCAACCGAGATACGGTTCAATGCAATATTCTGTATGTGCAAATAATAACGCTAACAATAACTTTTAATAATAATACATTTCTTGTAATATGTTTCTTTAACTTGACCAAGATGTTAAAGGTGTTGCTGTTGTATTCCAAAATAGAATACTTGTAATCAGAGACATGCTTCTCCAGATTTTCAGCCAAAATTCATTATTCTGAAGATAATCCCCTCATCTAAAGCATGCATATTTTATACTTGATCTCTCTGAGATGTCAAACAGGAGTAATACATTTTTCTTTTTTTTTTTTTCAGTTTCGGTTTCAATGCACCTATGAAGTCAACCTGATACTTCAACACAGTTTTGAGAGATCTCTCAGAGCTCAAGCAGAACATGAGAGTGAACATCAACTGAAGCACCTTTATCGCTTTTGAATACAGTAAGAATGGTCATTCTGATCGTGTGCTCTGGAATAAAGATTGCTCTCTCAACGAACCCGTGTCTCTCATTCTCAGATGCGTAAGAATCAGGCAAACGCGCAGAGAACATCTGTCATCTCTCAGCTCAGCTCTACATGTGACTGACGGACGGACGGTCAAATCTCACCTAAGGTGAAGTAGGGCAGCGCCGTGTTGTCCAGATCATCCAGAACCGCGATGCGACCCGGCAGGTCAGTCCTGACGAACAGCATGAGTCTGGACTCCCCTCCGGCGAGACTCCCGGATCCCGCGCCAGTGAAGCTGAACTCATTCTCACGGAGCACGGGCAGAGTGGACACGGTCACGGTCTTCACCTCACACGGACTCTCCGCGTCGCTTCTCTTGTCCATGTCCTCGTCCAGCTTTCCACCGGCCCGGGTTCCGCTCACACGGAGCCCCAGCAGCAGCAGGAGCAAGAGTCGCGCGTCGCTCGGTGTCATTCCGCTCGCGGTGCTGCTGCGCGTGGATTGAGCGTCTCGTGTAAAGCGCAGGTGGTTTATAGCGGCGGCTGTGGTGCTGAGCGCGATCGGCAGGCGGCAGCACTAAAAGACCTAGTCATACACATTGTCATATACACAATAACTGAAACAATAGCATTATACACAATTTAACAGTGTGTAAAAAAAAAAAAAAAAAAAATACAAGAAAATAGTTAACATATACACATTAAACCAAACATATTGTTAGATCATAAACAAACAATACCCTAATATCATGCATGTACATAATATGAAAACTATTACAATTAAGCTTGTATTATTATTATTCTTATGTTTAAGAAGCTTTTAGATATATTATGTTTTACACATAAGAACAGCTTAGATAAGCCTAAATCTGTATTAGTAGGCCTATACTAATAACTGTAGTTATTACTACTATATATATATATATATATATATATAATGTTATATGTGTTATAATCATTTTAACATATTGTTCAGAGTGAAATGTTGCTGGAAAGCCCGGAATCTTGATGCACTTAAATACTTTATACATTATACAGTAGCTTGTACTGTACACATTCAGACAAATGATGTCTGTATAAACATAGGCCTATTTAAAGCATATTTTTATGGTCTAAGTTGTTTTTCTTTTTCTTTTCTTTTTTATCTATTTTTTTTTCCCTTTTATTTCCCCTTTTTCAAACAGTAAAAAAAAAAAAAAAAAAAAAAAAAACTTTTCCTTTTATATATGTACACATTTTTTTTTTTTTTTTTAATTTGGTTAGTTAGTTATTTAGTTAGTTAATTACTTAGTTAGCTAGTTTTTTTTTTTATTTAGTGTTATTATATTTTTTATTTCATTTAATTTTTATTTATTGGTTCAAGGTATCATAGTTTTCAGTGTGTGTTTCACTATTTAAAATGACTATTTAAAATGACTATACTTTAAATTGCATCAAATGACAGACTCATATCAGCTAAACTCATTCAATTAAACTTCACTTTGCCACATGAAACAGCAGTGAGCTGAGCTGCATGTGACACCTGGAGCCCCTGCATGTCAGTTCACACAGCGACTGAGCAAAAAAAAACATGTGTGCCCTATGAAACCACTTCCTGAAAAGACCCCATCCATTCTCCAGCTGTGAACGCATGTGTGCCTCTGTGTGTGTGTGTGTGTGGGGGGGTGTGTGTGTGTGCATGCTTTGCAACTGCTTCTATTCAGATTTGTTGAAAATTGAGTGCTGTAAAGAATAATTTTGGAATAGTTAATTCTTGACAGTGCTTATCTACTACGATTGCTCTGCACAACAGCTGTGCACTGTGATATCTTGATGCAACGTGATACTCAAGAGATGGAGGACTCATACATTTCATTGACTGCATGCAGTGTCTGTGTGCCGGCAGAAATTGCTGACGACTCAGAAAAGTCAATGCAATGTGACAGACAGGGAGAGCGGACCAGTATTGGTGTTTTAGCATGTATGTAAAGAGAACGATACACTTTTAACAGGTAATAGGGCTTTTTCACACACTCCCCAGTGGATATATGAGATGCATTGTCGTCGAAATTGCCTTGACCTCTGTGCCAAGGAGTCCTCTGATTTCTCCAAATTGAATTTGACAAACAACATGGCAGCAAGCATTGGTCTAGACAGATACGGTTTAAACAGGTTTAGTGCGTGTAATGAGTACAGCCTCTCCCCTCTCCATCTTAGCCATAGGTCTGCCATGCTTGTTGTCTTGATTTTCACAAATAAATGAACAATTTGTCCTTCCTTTCTTCCTCTGGACTGGTACAGCTCAGGCCCCAGAACAGCTTGCTTATTTATTGCTTACACAGTTATTTATACTTTGCAGCTGGAGGGTGTTGCTGTCCTAATGATAATGGTGTAATATGAATCTTAGGCATGAGCAATGCTTTTTCAGCACATATATGAGCCAAACATTTCCTACTCAACTGAGAATTGGTTTGTTTTGCATTCAATTAAGGGCCACTAAGATTTATTGCATTATTTCCGTGTCAGTTAAGCACTCTTCTCCCTAAACTTTGATTGTCGTAATGGGCTTGGATGTTTTATTTTGAGTTTTTTTTGTCATCCTCATTATTCTCACTGAGAGTCTCATTAAATTTGCATTACTTCACTATATATATTTTTATCTATTATTTTTTTTTTTCAGTTCAAATAAGTATTAACATATGTATCTGTGGTTCTCAGTAGCACATCTATGCACTCAGACCTTGCTTGTAGATGTTGAATCTAAATGAGGTGTGTGTGTGTGTGTGTGTGTGTGTGTGTGTACTTGCCACTGTCCATGGTGCTGAACATCATGAATGATTCTCTTTTAAAGTCTCGAGGAAGCCATGCCACTACTTTTGGTTACTTATTCATTTGAGTCACCAAAAAACATCCAAGGCTCTTCCATATTAAATTATGCCTTGTTCCTAAGGTCAGACAATGAATGCTGAGTATTTTGTGTACACTTTATGTCTTATAGTGGGTTGCACCAGCATTTTAAAATCTTCAGCTATATATATAATTTCATAGCTGAAGAGTTTAAAATGCTTGTATATATATATATATATATATATATATATATATATATATATATATATATATATATATATATATATATATATATATATATATATATATTATACATATAATTTGATGCTTGGTCAATATATTTTAAAATATAATTTATTCTTAAGATCAAAGTTGAATTTTCATCATTATTTCTGTCTTCAGTGTCATATGATCCTCGAGAAATCATTCTAATGCTGATTTCCTGCTCAAGAAACATTTCTGATAATTATCAATGCTGTAAACTGTTGTACTTTTGAATATTTTGTGGAAACTGTGATGACCTTAAACTTTTGATGTATATTTTAGTGTATGTTGTATACAGGTCACACACAAAAGGCCTCTTTTTTTTTTTTTTTTCTTTTTTTTTTTTTGTATATAAACTATGGTTTGGGAAAAACTAATTTAAAAAACAGCAGATATCCTTAGAGATTTACAAGATTCCCCAGTTCATATTTTTGCTAGATTTGTCCTATTGTATTCTCAACAGTACACAATTTATTTTGTCTGAGAGGTTTGCTTGTTGTTGTTGTTGTTGTTTTTTTTTTTTTTTTTTTTTTTTTTTGCTTCTCTTAACAATACTGTCTGCCACAAGGTTACAATACAATACGCTGACGATAAAGAACAGGAGAATACAGAATGATAACAATAAAAATGTCTTTATTACACAAAACACACACACACACACATATAATATATACTGTATATTCTGAAAGCTTTTATAATATTTTACAGGCACCAGGACACCATACATCAGGGCTTTTTCATTGTATTAGCTGTCGTGATTCTGAATGATTGCACTCAGCCAATAATTCAGACCCTTTTTTCTTTTTTTCTTTTTTTTTTCTTTTTTTGCAAAAAGTGGTTCCTGGGGAAGCCAGAAATCACAAAGAGAGACCTGGCCAAAGCCATTTGTCATAAAGAGCAACACAGTCCATTACCGGGTTCATAATATTAATTACAAAGCGTGAATGGAGAATCAATGTCCTGTAATGGAGCTGAATCCAAACAGATTTTATTTTTTTCAAGTTATGTGCAATATTTTGATCAACAATCCACAGAATCCTCTCAATATCCTCAATGTCAGTTCAACTGCTTTGTGTTCATGGAGGAGGGATTCACATTTATCAAATGTGTTTCCAGGGGAACACAGAAAAATAAAAGTATATGTTTACACATAGGTTATCTGCAACGGTTGTTCAGTCAAACATAGCTACTTTCTTTCCCAAGCACTTCAGTCGGGAGCCAGCAGCACAGATGGCGACTAATTTGATTATGCAAAATATTCAAAGTAAAGTAAAATATCAGCAATAAGAAAGCCACAACAGAGAAGCAAAGCCTCCAGCTGTCAGAAATCAACTAACAGAATCCAGCTTCATTTTGAGGTGTGTTATTGTTGAGATGCAAATGAGCACAGTATCAGCACTGCGGCTAATGAGAGGTGTAGAAAAACCAGCATGCTGAATTCAGAAAGGCACACTGTCTGTCTATCTATCTATCTATCTATCTATCTATCTATCTATCTATCTATGGTTTTATGTTTTATAAAGAAGTCTCTGCTCACAAAGGCTGCATTTATTTGATCAAAAATGCAATATTACGACATATTGTTAAAATTCTCCAGAACAGTTTTCTATTAGAATGTTCTACGATTCAAATAATCCTAATCTGGTGCTATTTAGTAACATTTGTCTCAATGTCTGTAAATTTAGATGTAGATACACATCTATTTTTTACACTTTTTTTATTTTATTTTATTATTATTATTATTATTATTATTATTTTATTTTATTTATTTTTTTAGTTATTTTATGTTATCTACATTTTATGGAATTCAAAAATTCAACATTATTGTTGAGTCAAGTCATTTTATGTAATACCTGTATAATTTGCAGTTAGCAGTTAGTAAATTAATAAAGTGCAATACTAAAAGGGACAAGAGGGTTTTTCCTTTTTAATAATACAATAAGAATACAGAGTGCTAGAGATAGAGGGTAAAAAAAAAAAATTAAATAAATAAATAAATAAAAAGGTTTAAATAGATGTGTTTTTAGCTAATTCTTAAAGATGGCTTAGGACTCAGTTGCTCAGATTGAGTTGGGCAGGTCATTCTACCAGGAGGGAACATTTAATTTAAAAGTCAGTGAAAGTGATTTTGTGCCTCTTTGGGATGGCACAATAAAGCAATGTTCACTTTCAGAACGCAAGCTTCTAAAAGGCACATAAGTCTGATAAGTTTGATAGAACTGGCTGAAAACCTGCCAAGAGAGTATTGCAATAGTCCAGCCTCGATAGAAGTAGAGCTTGAACAAGGAGTTGTGAAGCATGTTGTGAAAAAAAAGGGCCTGATTTTCTTGATGTTGAATAAAGCAAATCTGCAGGACCGGGCAGTTTTAGCAATGTGGTCTGAGAAAGTTAGCTGATCATCAATCATAATGACAAGGTTTCTGGCTGTTTTTGAAGGAGCTATGGTTGATGTGCCTAACTGGATGCTGAAATTGTGATGAAACGATGAATTTGATGGAACTACAAGCAGTTCTGTCTTGGCAAGTTTGAGTTGAAGGTGATGGTCCTTCATCCAGCAAGAAATGTCTGTCAAACAAGCTGAGATGTGAGTAGCTACCGTCGGATCATCAGGATGGAATGAGAGGTAGAGCTGAGTGTCATCAGCATAGCAGTAACATGACATGTCATGTTTCTGAATGACAGAACCTAGTGATGCTATGCAAACAGAGAAGAGAAGTGTTCCAAGAACTGGGCCCTGAGGAACCCCAGTAGTTAGATGTTGTGACTTGGACACCTCCCCTCTCCAAGATACCTTGAAGGACCTACAGGTATCTGAGAGGAAAGCCTCAAACAACTGGAGTGCAGTTCCTGAGATGCCCTTTGCCAATAGGGTTGACAGAAGGATCTGGTGGTTAACCTTGCCAAAATCAGTGGAAAGATTCAGCAAGATAAGTATTGAAGATTTGGAATCCAAATTATTTAAGGTCAAACCTTGTAGAACCAAAATAATAATAATAATAATAATAATAATAATAATAATAATAATAATAATAATAATAATAATAATAATAATATTATTAGTATAATAAGAAACATTTCTGATTATTATCATTACTTAAACAGTTGTGATGATGATTTGTTTTTTACTTTTATTTAATTGATGTTTTTTTGGAAACCGTGATTCCATTCTATTGCATGTTTCTTTGATTAATATATAGTTTAAAAGAACAGCATTTATTTGAAACATAAATCTTTTATGTCATTATAAACGTCTTAACTTTCACTTTTGATCAATTTAATGCAAAAAAATAAAATAATAATAATAATAATAATAATAATAATAATAATTATTATTATTATTCTTATTAATATTATTATTTTTATTATTATTATTATTTCATACTGATGCCAAATTTTTGAGTAGCAGTATATATTTAGATATTATAGGGTACAGCATCTATATCTTAGACAACTAGGAGCTTTTCCCAAATCTTAGTTTATTTATTTATTTTGTAATGTTTTAATGTTTTTCTAATTTGTTTGGGAGCTCCTGTTCGAGAAAGTATTTCATACACATTTTTTACACATTTTTGTGATGAAAAAGATAAAATAAAATGAAGAGCTCCTGCCTGTTCTCTCTCAGCTCCATAAGGTACATGTCCAGAGAAGTGCTTCATTGTGTTGAACTAAACTGCCATAAAATAACAAATTAACTTTTATAGTTGAGATGAGCACAAAACCTTGAACCATTATACATAGCCATGACAGTTTATATGGTTGTCATTTATAAAACAAATTTTCCTTTTGTTATGTCACTGCCTCACTTATCCCATCCTTTTATGTTTCCTTTTTTACATTAGATTAGTGAAGCCAACATTCATATTTTGACTGCTAGGAAGTCAATCATCCCACTTTGACAATGCATATTTAACTTTAATAGACATATGCATATATATTACACACACGTTGACTGTGGCACAGACTTTGATTGCATCTGATAAATGAGATCCATATTAAAACATGTAATGGAAGCAGGATAAAAATCTACTAAAAAAACAAGTCATGAACGAGCTGTTTCTGCTTTCAGTATGTTAGAAAGTATTAAGATGCTCTAGTACAATTGACTGGCATGTTATGCCTTTTTCTCACATTTATAACTGCAATTAAGTGAAATTTACACTGGGATAAAAATATCTACAATCTTGCACATGCTCTGAGAATAGCATCTCCACTTCAATCTTCCAGTGAAAAGTGTTTTTTTTTCTTCTTTTTTTTTCTTTTCTTTTCTTTTTTTTTACTGAAGAGCTTTTCTCCAATGTACAGGTCCTTCTCAAAAAATTTGCAGATTGTGATAAAAGGTCATTATTTTCCATAATGTAATGATAAAAATTAAACTTTCATATATTTTAGATTCATTGCACACCAACTGAAATATTTCAGGTCTTTTATTGTTTTAATACTGATGATTTTGGCATACAGCTCATGAAAACCCAAAATTCCTATCTCAAAAAATTAGCATATCATGAAAAGGTTCTCTAAACGAGCTATTAACCTAATAATCTTTATCAACTAATTAACTCTAACCACCTGCAAAAGATTCCTGAGGCTTTTAAAAACTCCCAGCCTGGTTCATTACTAAAAAACGCAATCATGGGTAAGACTGCCGACCTGACTGCTGTCCAGAAGGCCATCATTGACACCCTCAAGCGAGAGCGTAAGACACAGAAATAAATTTCTGAACGAATAGGCTGTTCCCAGAGTGCTGTATCAAGGCACCTCAGTGGGAAGTCTGTGGGAAGGGAAAAGTGTGGCAAAAAACGCTGCACAACGAGAAGAGGTGACCGGACCCTGAGGAAGATTGTGGAGAAGGACCGATTCCAGACCTTGGGGGACATGCGGAAGCAGTGGACTGAGTCTGGAGTAGGAACATCCAGAGCCACCGTGCACAGGCGTGTGCAGGAAATGGGCTACAGAGAAGCAGCACTGGACTGTTGCTCAGTGGTACAAAGTACTTTTTTCGGATGAAAGCTAATTTTGCATGTCATTCAAAAATCAAGGTGCCAGGGTCTGGAGGAAGACTGGGGAGAATGAAATGCCAAAATGCCTGAAGTCCAGTGTCAAGTACCCACAGTCAGTGATGTTCTGGGGTGCCATGTCAGCTGCTGGTGTTGGTCCACTGTCCACACAATGGCAGGGTCAATGCAGCTAGCTATCAGGAGATTTTGGAGCACTTCATGCTTCCATCTGCTGAAAAGCTTTATGGAGATGAAGATTTAGTTTTTCAGCACAACCTGGCACCTGCTCACAGTGCCAAAACCACTGGTAAATGGTTTACTGACCATGGTATTACTGTGCTCAATTGGCCTGCCAACTCTCCTGACCTGAACCCCATAGAGAATCTGTGGGATATTGTGAAGAGAAAGTTGAGAGACGCAAGACCCAACACTCTGGATGAGCTTAAGGCCTCTATCGAAGCATCCTGGGCCTCCATAACACCTCAGCAGTGCCACAGGATGATTGCCTCCATGCCACGCCGCAGTGAAGCAGTCATTTCTGCAAAAGGATTCCCGACCAAGTATTGAGTGCATAACTGAATATAATTATTTAAAGGTTTACTTTTTTTGTATTAAAAACACTTTTCTTTTATTGGTCGGATGAAATATGCTAATTTTTTGAGATAGGAATTTTGGGTTTTCATGAGCTGTATGCCAAAATCATCAGTATTAAAACAATAAAAGACCTGAACTATTTCAGTTGGTGTGCAATGAATCTAAAACATATGAAAGTTTAATTTTTATTATTACATTATTTAAAATAATTAACTTTTATCACAATATGCTATTTTTTGAGAAGGACCTGTACTTCAGTTTAGCTTTAATTTGACCTATGATGACCTTTGATTTTGCAAGAAGAAGGGGAATGAATAAATTAATGAATTAATATTTAGCATTTTTTTATATAGTTGGATATTATAACATGTTTACTTTCGGTTCACTGTGCTCTGTTAATATTTTGGTGTCTCTTCTTTTGTCCATTCAACATGGATTGTAGGATCGACTTCAGATGCATGGAAACCCTTGACAACATCTTTTTGAGGAAATCCGAATCTTACTAAAAACTTTTTGGCCATTGGCTGTTAATTCTCTGTCTAATTAAATGTCAAAACTAAACTAAAATCAATCTTAATAAAAGAGAAGACACATCTAGTTTTCAAACTGTATGAATAACATCAGAGTGTAATGCATTATTATTGCAGATATTATTTTATGCACAATGTTTATTTTTTTCAGTAATAATGACTGTTTAACACCTAAACAACAGTAAGAGCACTAACACTGTCCAGATGTTATTTACTTTGTTTCTTTTAGATTAACCCTCTGGAGTCTAAGGGTATTTTTGGGGCCTGGAGAAGTTTTGTCATGCCCTGATATTTGTGCTTTTTTCAGTTTCTTATAAATATCTAAATGGGTAAAGTCTAATATCACTGTAATCAGCACAAACTGGGCTATAATAATATGTGAAATGCATGCATGTACTTGATTGTATTTTTGAGAAAAAAAAAATGTTATGCATGGTTAGTGAAAAACTAAAAATGTTAAGTCACTTGAATAAGGCAATAAAACACATACATAAAATTGGTTGCCGGAAAAGTTGAGAACTGGAGCTTGTAGCCTAGAATTTTTCTTTCTAAATTATGTGAAAATCATCTTGTTTACTCATTCACAGAAAACAATATATTGATTTAAATTTTCTAAGACACTTTTTGTTGGTAAAAGTCATATGCGAGTAGGCGTCAACTATCATGAATATCATTGTGATTTACACCTGAGAAGACAAAGGCCCGCATAATGAGCTGCATAATGAGCCTCTCATTCAACTGTGCCACTCTGAGGGAGGACTTACAAGAAAGAATGTGAGAACAAAATAAAAGTATATAATTTTATGTTTGTAGTTTATTAAGAATATATTTAATTATCCCACAACATAATTTAATATCCACTTGGGGGAGCAGTTAAACAGTTTATTAGGGACAATCAAAGCTTACTTTCAAACAAATTTTTTGGCATCCTTACTCCAGTCACACAATCCTTCAGAAATCCTTTTAACAATCTTATTTTCTACCAAATAAACCCCATTTATTATCATCATCATCATCATTATTATTATTATTAATGTTGAAAAGAGCTGAGAATATTTTTCAGGTTTTTTTTAGGGGGAATAAATCGAAAGAAATGCATTGTTTTTACATTTGTTAGAGTTATCTCTATTTGTCACATTTATATTATTTACATCAAGCTTTTGAATGGTATAGTATTGTATATTGTTATTGAAACTTCATAATGTTTCACTTGATTATACAGTAAGGGGAATCACAACACATGAAGGCACCTAGTCCCACACAGGGCTGACTGAAGGGCATGTAAACAAGTGCTGGACATCAACAGTGCTGGAGGAACCCAGGGTTCTGAACTGAGGAGCTCACCTGAGGGGAATAACGCATGTATCCATTCCGCGGAATGGAATGGCGCAGCAATCAGATTGACAACAAGCAGGTCCTTACTGGCTCGAAGGGGCGAGTACCCGGGAGGACATGGGCTCTACACTGAGATTTTTAAATCTTGTAAATGTGTTAGGTGTCGCCCAGCCTGCAGCTCTACAAATGTCTGTTAGTGAAGAGCCATGTGCCAGTGCCCATGAGGAAGCTACACTCCTAGTTGAGTGAGCTCTCATCCCCAGGGGGCATGGCAGGTCTTGAGCCTGATAAGCCAGGACAATAGCATCCATTATCCAGTGGGATAACCTCTGCTTGGAGACAGCCTTTCCCTTCTGCTGGCCTCTGTAACAGACAAAGAGCTGGTCTGAGGTCCTATGGCACTGAGTTCTGTCCACATAGTTGCGGAGCACACATACTGGACTGAGCAGGGCCAGGGCTGGGTCTGTCTCCTACAGGGGCAGCGCTTGCAAGTTCACCACCTGATCCCTAAAAGGAGTGGTGGGAACTTTAGGCACGTACCCAGGCTGGTGTCTCAAGATAACGTGAGAGTTAGCCGGCCCGAATTCCAGGCACGCTTCATCAACTGAAAATGCCTGCAGGTCCCCGACCCTCTTCACCGAGTCCAAAGCCATCAGGAGTGCAGTTTTAAAAAATAAAAACTTTAGCTCTACTGAGAGCAAGGGTTTGAAGGAAGGCCTCTGCAGTGCTGATAGAACCACTGCAAGGTCCCAAGAGGGGACTTGCTGAGGATGATGTAGATTGAGCAGTCTCAGCATGCTGGAAGCCCAGACACGTGACACAGCGATCGTGGCCGTCATGAGGAGCGATGTATCGACCGCACCCAGAAACACACAGGCGAAATTACATCTTTAAAAAGACACAAATCGGCCCATACTCTTTTTTTTTAAAGGAAATAAGCTCTTTCAGAGGTATTGAAGCACTCAGGGGAACGCGGGAGCTGTCGCAGGAACCCCAGACGAACCGCTAAATCGCGCCGTCACACCAATATCATTGAAGCTTGTAGCACTCCGGTGAAGCAGCAACGATGTGCTCGGCTCTGAAGCGAAAGCTTGAATGCAAGTTGCTTGCGCTGCTCCTTACATACCCGCTCTGCGGGGCGGAGGTCGCGATGCAAATTCCGCAGACCAAAGTACTTTGTGTACCATTAGCTCGTTTTGTACCACTCAAAGGTGATTGCACTCTCGGACGAGATCCCCATTCGTAACGTCAAACGTGACCGACTGAAAGGGAACGCAAGTTACATAATCAGATTACTTTTTTCAAGTAACTAGTAAAGTAATGCATTACTTATTAATTTACAGGGAAGTATCTGAGTTTCTTTTTCAAATAAGTAATGCCAGTTACTTTTTTCCCATTTATTGATTGAAAGGTCTCCTGCCCCCAGATGCCAATGTTAACTTCTTTGTGCTCTCTTTTCCAGTCACGCCTGATCCGCCTTGGTGGATACCTGCTTTGCTGTGGTGGTCATCTGTTCCACTGTGGGGATCCTTGCTCCTGTATGCTCTGCTAACCTGGAGGTCCTCTGATCTGCCATGGCTTCCTGCCCTGCCGGCTCCGCCATGACATCCTGCTCTGCCTTCCTGCTTTGTCGGGCCCCTATGGCTCCATGCTCCTCTGAATCTGACCAGGTGGTCTCCTGCTCCACTGTTCCACTGTCTGCCACTGTTCCATGGCCCAAGTCCTCCTGTGCTTCACTGTCCACCATTGCTCCATGGTCCAGGCCCACATCTGCTCCAAAGGCTAGACCTGCCTCTGCTTCACAGCACTGGTCCACTATGGCTCCACTGCCCAAGTCTGCCATTGCCCCATGGTCCAGGTGCACTGCTGCACCATGGCCCATGGTCTTGTCCTCTGCTCAACGTCCCAGGCCCACCAGTAGGTGCATTTACATGGACATTTTTGCATCCATTGGAATGAATTTTATTCTGATGGATGTATGAAACTGAATGTAGTATTTACATGAAAGCTAAATAAAGTGATCTGGTTGATATGCGCATTTATATGTCACAAGCTTCTGATCGGATTTACTCCTTTGGATATACAAAGTTTCCCACTGCTGTCGCATACTGTTTTAAAAAGCACACATGATAGTTATCCACTTCAGGTCCTAATTAGGCGATTACCAGCACATGAACTTTTGTGCTGCTTAACGTTACTTTAAAAAAAATAAAAAAGAAATTACCAAAAGTGCCCCTTCCCACACCCAAAACAAGTTGTCTGTTGATGAGAGTCTTAAACAAGGACTGGTGGGATATGGTCCTGTTCCACTTTGCATACGCTAAGTGAAAGGGAAGTTTTATAATGACAGGCCACTTATTTATGACCCTTTATTCGCCTGGAAGAAGACCTCGTTCCGTGTGTCATACGTCATTACGCTATTTCTACGTCACTGCGCATGCGCAGTACTTTTCAGTTTCGGTTTCAATCCGATCAAGTGTTTAAATGTCCTCTCGCTTGGATTACAAAAGGAATAAACCACCCCTTACAAGCCGATCGAAATTTTAGTCAGATCTGGCCAATTCAATCCGTTGGATGTTTTTTATTCTGATTGTGCTTCTAGCCATATTATGATCGGATTAGTAGTGTCCATTTAAACGCACTGTTCTGCAATTCTGATCATGTTCCACTGCCTGGCTCTCCATCCATCCCCCTGTTCCGCCTCTGCTGTGCCACCCTCCTGGACGTTTTTGGGTGTTCATGTCAGGCCGTTCAAGTATTTGTTTGTTTTTGGGATTATTTTGAATAAAACTGCACTTAGGTTCATTGCAACTCGCCTTCAATGTTATAGCAGTTCATTCAGTAAGCAGATTCCTCAGTGTTATTTCTCTGACACTGCTATAAATAAACAGCATGACATCTGAAGACTACTTAACTATTTTTATTCTCCGTTGATTTAATTTAGAGATGCATGGTTTCCTGTTATAATCCTGGGTTCCCATGGTGTGCTATAAAGCACACACGCTGTTCAATAATACTTACAGTTTTCTGTATGATGCGTTGTAAGTAAATAACCCACACACAAATGCACTTTTCAAAAAATGACAAACTTTCAACCATATGTTCATATATGGTAACGCAATTTTATAAAATAAAAATAGCTAATACATTTTACAAATAATTACAAAGAAATGTCACATAATTCAATAATTGAAAAAAATAAAATAAAATCAATTGGAATACAGTACAAGCTCTAACCCAGAGGAGGCAGAAGAGAGAGGGCTAACCATACTGTTGTCCTGATCTGGTTCTGCTAAGAGAGAGATTTTATTGACCGCATCCTTGGAACTTTTCTTTTGTGTGAATGGTTTTAATTGGAAGCACAGATGGTGGCGTTTGAACAGAACCCAGCAGTACACATACTCTTATGCCTGGCTGTGGGTTCTGCTTCTCTTTACACGGAGAACAATGGCAATGTAGCGCCAGTGACTGTTGCCCAGTGTCATCCCAAGGCCCCGCGACAGCAACGGAGCCTAAACACACTTGGATGAGAGCTGAAAGGAGTAGCATCATGAAAAAGGGAGATTTATCAAGGGCTTTACTGCAGTCAGCATGTGTGGGAAGTGTCTCTCTCACTCTCCGTCATGACTTACAGCTCTATACAGTGCATAATCCTGATTCTTATAGCTGTCAGTCTGTTGGTTTGTATCGATGGCTGAATCTGTCGGATCCATCAAAGGTACTGCTTCTGTTTTTCTCTCTAGTAATGGGAGTGATGTAGAGATTTATGCTGGCCAAGCAATCCTCCTGAGACAGAGATAAAGAAAACTGAAAGGACGTGCTAAAAGCCGGAGGAAAAGTGTGTATGTGTTTATTTATGGCACATTCCTCGAAAGTATAACAAAACAGGAACATTTTCAAATTGGTAGGTGAAAGGATATGCTAAACATTCAAAAATTGTTGACCATCAAGGAAGCTGCATTAAATATAATTAATTATGAGATTTATAGTATGCCAAGATAATTTATAGTATGCAAATTAGTAACTAAATAGTTGTGCTTTTTGAAATGGTACTGTCCCAATTATATATTTACCTTTCTTTTTTCTTTAATTTTTTTTGAAGAGTATATGAGCTGTTTAATTGTACATTTGTTTATAACATAATTTGTATAATGAATTACCATTTTAATGCAATAAACATTAAATAAACACAATAATAACAACAATAATAATAATACAATTTAATAAACAGATACACCTGAATAGGTAATAAGATTGTCGTACAACTTGCAGACACAGGCACATGTGTTGATGATTTAATTTGTTAAAATTAATTAGCAGCTAATTAGTAAATAGGTATTACTTTATACTATTTACTATTATAAAGAAAGAAAGAAAGAAAGAAAGAAATCGATTATGCTATGCCCTTGAAAAGGTCCAAATTATGTTACCTTTGATTGGCAATTTTCAAGAAATATTAAAATATGGAGGTATTTTATATATATATATATATATATATATATATATATATATATATATATATTATTGTTTTTTTTTTTTTTTTTTTTGAAAAACCATGCTTTAACAAATTGTGGCATATAGTGAAAACATAAAAAGTTTGTTCATCCACATGATTTAATAATTAAAAACAGTTTTACTGCAGTTCAAATCAATTCAGTTCAATAAATTGTTCAAATTATGAAATGCTTCTGTCTCCACATCTCCTATAATGGATTGAAAAAAAACAAAAAAAAAAAAAAAAAAACAGATGTAATATCTTTAAAATTCTGTAGCTAGTTTTCATGCTAGGTTGATTTTATGTCAGATAGCTTATCAAATAAGACATCTCACAGTAGAAAATAAGCAGCAAAATGCAATTAATCCTTCAAAAGAAACCTGATTTAGTCTGTTTTTCGGCATCCTAGCGTAAAAACCAGGCCAATTCCTGCTGTGTTACTGTCTTTGTATGGAACGATGCGTATGCTGTGAGTTTTGACCATGGTGCAGGACATTTTGAAGGCTGTTGTGTCCTGCTTTTCAAAGATCACATGTAGCTTAATCTTAAAACGATGCTTACCTTTGTAGCATAATGCATAATGGTGACCGGTGGTGAGTAATGAATGATGCAGAGATTAACCTTTAGCCCTTGTGAAGGACACTGATTATATGTGTGTATTAGTGCTTAAGCGTGCCGGGATGAAACAGTCATGTCTTATGTATGATTGCATTCCAGTTTATCCTGTCTTTCTAGTTTAGGAACAAAGGCAGCAGACCCCTAAAAGGTGCTCAACAGGCTACAAATTCACTTGAATAATGTATATGACTAAAGAGAAACATGGTCCTGCTCTTATTCATCAGTGCACATTGTTGCAGTACATGTACCTGCAATTTAATTTAATTTAATTTAATTTAATTTAACCAGGTAATGAAGAACTCTTGAGATTTAAAATCTCATTTACAAGAGGGTCCTGGCAAAGATAGGCAGCACATTTGTTTTACACATAAAACAAAATACATTTGTTCACATAAACAAACATTCTCTCAGTTTCTCTAATTTTGCTAAGTTTGCATGCATCCAAATAATATGTTAATAACTGGATGATTAATACAAATATTTCAATCCAAATTTTTAGTAGACTGAAAGAGGTGCTGTAGACCTGAAAGAATCTGCCCAAGTAAGAAAAAATAAAATAAAAAAAAATAATAATAATAATAAATAAACAAACGAATAAACATTTAAATGCTTGAATAAAAGTGTTTTCTCAATTGGATTCCAAAATCATAGAACTTTTATAAATGGTTTTACACTGATTTAGAGTAACTGAAGAGTGCATGTAAACATACCTAGGTGAACATACCTTTAACACACATTTCACACAATTTTGGGTCGTGTGCGTTTGTAGAGAATTTAGAATCTCATTAAAAATCATAAGTATTTTATATTTTAGCGAATTGTTGGCTAATTCATATAATCTGCACAAATTAAGAAAAAAATGGCATGTTGTAAAATGGTTAGGGTTAGAATCACACAAAACAGAATTGAACCATTATGTCAAAACAAGTACATTTTGCAGCATGCCTCACATTAATAAGGGATGTGTTAATAATGTGATTGTATTCTTCATTATTCTTATTTGATATAATTACATTAAACTTCAACAATGAGAACGTCTCGGTTACGTACGTAACCCTCGTTCCCTGATGGAGGGAACGGAGACGTTATGTCGACCGACAAATGGGGTCTCACTTGGGAGGCCAATCATCTCTGAATTTAAGAGAAAACGCCAATGAAATTGGCAAGTGGATTAACACACCTGAGCCACTCCCCGTGCCAACGGGTATAAATAGGGCGACAGGTGCGTCCACTCATTAGGTTTTACGCTGAGGAGCCGAGAACGTGTCCCGGTAACAGCGAATGGTTCAAGGTTGTGGCATGGGGACATAACGTCTCCGTTCCCTCCATCAGGGAACGAGGGTTACGTACGTAACCGAGACGTTCCCTATCTGTCGGTCAATACGAGTTATGTCGACCGACAAATGGGGTCCTATGGAAAACGCCACAACCTGAACCTCGTCACAACCCTGAGGCGCTGCAATTGTTGACAAGCCTTGGCGTGCCACAAAAGCTACGCTTAAGGTCGTAACCTTCCCAAAGCCCCAGCGCAAATTCACTGACCTTGGTACCGAAGGGGCCAAAGGGTGAGTACATCGCTGCTGGAGAAGGCCATGCTGCTGTTCCACCCACATAAAGTAAATGGAAGGGATTCCAACCTTCAGAGAAAGATTGCTTCGAATCTTTCCTATTTGTTCTGTCAGCTGGCAAGACAATGGGGAAGCGAGCCTTTAGGAAAAGGTCGCTACGGAGACCACATCCTACCCGTAGGGAGGTGACATGTGGATACACCGATATGGACTGACCCAGGGGGCAGTACTACATATGGAAGGGGTCTCTGAGGCAGGTCCTACCTTGGAGTAGGGATGGAACGGCTGCCAGAAGAGACTGACAGAATGGTCTGTCAAGGGAAGACACGGGTTTGCCAAGAGGGAAACCTTACCGTGGAAGAAAACACATATGGGATTACCCGTAGGGAACCCAGCCATATGGACACCTAGCCCAGTACAGGGGCTGACCGGCTCCGGGCATGCTAACGCCAGTACTGGGCCTGGCGACAGACTGCTCCACAAAGTCTGACGCCGAGGGTGCTGGAGGATGCTCGACCAGGGTACGCCAACCGGTGAACTCTACTGGGAGAAGAAGGCGCTCACATCCCCGTGTTAGGGGGAATGGCGCAGCAAGCGAGACACCCAGCCAGCCCTCCCCGCCAATTACCTGTTACTCAACACACGGGAAGAAACTGGCTCTACACGGAGGTTGTAAAACCTCGCAAAGGTGTTAGGTGTCGCCCAGCCCGCAGCTCGACAGATGTCTGCCAGAGAGGCGCCATGCGCCAACGCATAGGAGGAGGCCACACTCCGTGTGGACTGGGCCCTCACCCCCAGGGGGCACAGATCGCCTTGGGAATGGTAAGCCAAGGCGATGGCATCCACTATCCAGTGGGCCAACCTCTGCTTAGAGACAGCCTTCCCCTTCTGCTGACCTCCAAAGCAGACCAGGAGCTGTTCAGAGCTTCTAAAGCTCTGGGTGCGGTCCACGTATATGCGAAGCGCTCTTACGGGACACAGCAACGACATGGCTGGATCTGCCTCCTCCAGGGGCAGCGCTTGCAGGTTCACCACCTGGTCCCGGAAGGGAGTGGTGGGAACCTTGGGCACGTATCCAGGCCGGGGTCTCAGGACAACGTGAGAGTAGGCCGGCCCGAACACAAGGCACTCTTCACTTACTGAAAATGCTTGGAGGTCCCCGACCCTCTTGATGGAAGTGAGCGCGATCAGGAGCGCTGTCTTGAGAGACAGGAACTTCAGCTCGACCGAATCCAGCGGCTCAAAGGGACCCCTCTGAAGTCCCGCCAGGACAATAGAGAGGTCCCAGGAGGGAATCAGGGGTGTCCTAGGAGGATGTAACCTTCTGGCACCCCTCAGGAACCTAACGATCAGGTCATGCCTCCCCAGGGACCGGCTGTCCACTGCATCGTGATGGGCTGCAATGGCAGCCACGTACACCTTCAGGGTGGAGGGTGACAGCCCACGCTCCAGCCGTTCTTGCAGGAAAGAAAGCACGACTCTGACCGGGCATCTCCGGGGGTCTTCTCAGTGAGAAGAACACCAATTCGTGAACAGACTCCACTTCAGAGAATAGGCCTGCCTCGTAGAAGGGGCTCTAGCCTGAGTGATAGAGTCTACCACCGCTGGGGGCATATCACTTAGGTCTGCCGCGTCCCGTCTAGAAGCCACACGTGGAGGTTCCAAAGATCTGGACGCGGGTGCCAAATGGCGCCAAGCCCCTGAGAGAGAAGGTCTCTCCTCAGGGGGATGCGCCATGGAGGGGCTGTCACGAGGAGCATGAGTTCCGAAAATCAGGTCCGGGTGGGCCAGTAAGGCGCAACCAACAGGACCTGTTCCTCGTCCTCCCTGACCTTGCACAGTGTCTGTGCGAGCAGGCTCACTGGGGGAAACGCATACTTGCGTAGAGCCCGAGGCCAGCTGTGTGCCAGTGCATCTGTGCCCAGGGGAGCCTGGGACAGGGAATAATACAGCTGGCAGTGGGAGGACTCGTGGGAAGCAAACAGGTCTAGCTGGGCTTCCCTGAATCGACTCCAAATCAGCTGGACCGTCTAGGAATGGAGTCGCCATTCCCCGGGGAAAGTGAGCTGTCGTGAGAGCGCGTCGGCTGCACGATTGAGCTCCCCGGGGATGTGGACAGCGCGCAGCGACTTGAGCCACGTCTGACTCCAGAGGAGGAGATGGCGGGCGGGTTGAGACATGCGACGTGATCGTAGATCGCCCTGTCGCAAAGCTAGATGCACTGCCAGCAACTCCAGGCAGTTGATGTGCCAAAGCAGTCGAGGTCCTGTCCAGGACCCTGAAGCTGCCTGCCCGTTGCATGTCACGCCCCAGCCCGAGTTGGAGGCATCTGTTGTGACAACAACGTGCCGGGACACTTGTTCTAAGGGCACGCCGGCCTGTAGAAAGGCAAGGTCCGACCAGGGGCTGAATAGGCGGCAACACATCAGTGTGACGGTGACACAATGTGTACCACGGCGCCATGCCCATCTCGGGACTTGGGAGTGTAACCAGTGCTGAAGTGGTCTCATATGAAGCAATCCGAGCAGCGTGACTGCGGCTGCGGATGCCATATGCCCCAGGAGCCTCTGAAAGTGTTTCAGTGGTACCACTGTCCTGCCTCTGAAAGAACTCAGGCAGTTCAGCACTGACTGAGCACACTCGCTGGTGAGACGTGCCGTCATACTCACCGAGTCTAACTCCATACCGAGATAAGAGATTCTCTGCACAGGGGAGAGCTTGCTCTTCTCCCGGTTGACCTGAAGCCCCAACTGACTGAGGTGCCGAAGCACGAAGTCCCTGTGATCGCACAACTCTTCTCGGGACCGGGCCATAATGAGCCAGTTGTCGAGATCGTTGAGGATCCTGATGCCCACTTCCCAGAGTGGGGCAAGGGCGCCCTCTGCGACCTTCGTGAAGACACGGGGGGACAGGGAGAGCCCGAAGGGGAGGACCTTGTACTGCCATGCCTGACCCTCGAAAGCAAAGCGCAGAAACGGTCTGTGACGAGGGAGGATAGAGACATGAAAGTACGCGTCTTTCAGGTCGATCGCTGCAAACCAGTCCTGGGGCTGGACGCATTTGATAATGCGTTTCTGCATCAACATCCTGAACGGGAGCTTGTGTAGGGCCCGATTCAAGACTCGCAGATACAGGATAGGTCGAAGGCCACCGCTTTTCTTGGGCACGATGAAGTAAGGGCTGTAAAACCCCATCCTCATCTCGGCTGGAGGGTCTGGCTTGATTGCATCCTTCGCCAGCAGGACAGCAATCTCCTCGCGCAAGACAGGGGTGTCCCGGACTGCCACCGAAGTCACGAGCACGCCATTGAACTTGGGCGGTCGCCGGGCGAACTGAATCGCGTAGCCGAGTCGGACCGTCCGGATGAGCCAGCGTGATGGGTTGGGCAGCGCAAGCCACGCTCCCAGACTCCGTACAAGCGGCACCAAAGGGACAGTCGACATACCCGCAGTGGTGCAGCGATGGGGAGTTGTGCCGGAAGGCCCAGAAGGCACTGCGTCCTGGGTCATCACAACCACACTCCCCGTGTTCCCGGAGGAACTGGCCAGAGATGCGTGGAGAGGCATTGCGTCTCCGAACCGCGACCTCTCGGCCGCTGGCGAAAGGGGGCGTCGTGGGTGAGAGTGAGGAAGCTCTGCGTCGCTCATTGTTGACCCACGAGCCTTGCAACTCGGAGGAAGGAGAAATTGCTCTTTTATTATAAAATGTGGGTGCCACTGGCCGTTGGACCAGCGGCGGAACAGAACAAAACAAAAACTGAAGATTCTCCACCCGGCCCTCCTCCGGGGGAAGGAGTGGCGATGTCTTCGCCATCTCCTGAAGAGCAGTTCTCCACATCTCCGAGTTGCCCGTGTCAGGGCCGCTTAGTCGACTTCCTCGAGGACTTCGCAGCCGGGAGTGACACGGGGGGCGCCGCTCTCCTGCGCACGGCTCGACGCGCCGGCCTCGAAGAACTCTCAGCACGGGGCGGAGCTGGTGTGGAGGACGCAGGGGGGCGCCCACGGCGATGAGCAGGCTGAGGCGCTACCCGCGACGGAACGGTGGCAACCGGAGAGACACGTCGGGGCAAGATGTGCTGGATGGCCTCAGTCTGCTTCTGTACCGCCAAGAACTGCTGGGCAAAGTCCTCGACAGTGTCGCCGAACAGGCCTGCCTGGGAGATGGGAGCATCGAGAAAGCGGGCTTTGTCCATGTCCCTCATCTCAGCCAGGTTCAGCCAGAGATGCCGCTCCTGGACCACCAGCGTGGACATCGCCTTCCCGAGGGACCGCGCCGTGACCTTCGTCGCCCGTAAGGCGAAGTCAGTCGCCGTGCGCAGCTCCTGCATCAACCTCGGGTCGGTACCACCCTCGTGCATAGTTTTGAGCGCCTTGGCTTGGTGTACCTGCAGGATAGCCATGGCATGCAGGGCAGAGGCAGCTTGGCCCGCAGCACTGTAAGCCTTGGCAGCGAGTGCGGCGACAGCTTACAGGCCTTGGACGGGAGACGCGGGTGATTCCTCCAAGTGGCGGCGTTTTGTGGGCACAAGTGCACCGCAACCGCTCTCTCCACCTGGGGAACCTCCACGTACCCCCTGGCTGCCCCGCCATCGAGGGTGGTGAGGATGGAAGAGGGAGACGAGCGGCTTCTGGCCATGAAAGGGGCCGTCCACGACTTCGTCACCTCTTCATGCACCTCCGGGAAGAAAGGCACCGGAGCAGAACGAGGTTGTGAGCCGCGTCCCGCGCCGAGAAACCAATCATCCAGCCGCGAGAGCTCGGGACTGGGCGGTGTAGTCACCTCCAGCCCGATACTCACGGCTGCCCGGGCAAGCATGGCCGACAACTCCAAGTCCAGAGAGACCGGGACGGGTGGCGACAGAGGGGTCTGCTGCACTCCCCTTGAGGAGTGAGAGACGCGATCGCAGCGCTGCCATGTTCATACGCCCACAGTAGACGCATGAATCATCCATGAGCGCAGCCTCAGCCTGTTGGACGCCCAGACATTGCAGACAACACTCGTGACCGTCAACCGAAGACAGGAAACGACCGCATCCAGAAGGACACGGACGAAACGGCATCTTGAAAAAGATGCGAATCGTCCGTGATTTGCTCTTTTAGAAACTGTCTCTTTTAGCCGAAGCGCCCAGGGGAATCGCCATCTCGCAGGGACACCGCTGTAACGCGCCGTCACACCGACCAGGAACAGCTTCAAACAAAACAAAGATGATGGCTTTGTAGCGACTTCTTCTCATCAACTACTCGGCTCCGAAGCAAAAATCTAATGAGGGGACGCGCCTGTCGCCCTATTTATACCCGTTGGCACGGGGAGTGGCTCAGGTGTGTTAATCCACTTGCCAATTTCATTGGCGTTTTCTCTTAAAATCAGAGATGATTGGCCTCCCAAGTGAGACCCCATTTGTCGGTCGACATAACTCGTAGTGACCGACAGATAGGGAACTACATTGTGTACAACTATAAATGATGTTATGATGGATATTATAGGCTACACTGGTGTCTAAACAAACTTTTTTTGAGCTTTATGTTTGCTGAAACTACACTTTAATATCTAAACTATAATAGTCATGATAGCATGCTGGATAATGCATATTTAACTATTTTTTTATACAAGGGATATAGAATTATGTGAACTTATAGTGTGTTTTGTAGCATGCCTACAAAATTGTCTACACTCTATCCAGACAGCGACCAGTCTTCCCATATCATAATTTTCACACTGTTATGGTATCCACATCCAAATATGCCTCTCTGTTTACTCATTGCCATAATAAACCATGTCAAAAAGCTCAAATAATTTTAGACTGATTTCTTGAACATGACAATCAGTTCACTTTACTCAAATGGTCTCCACAGACACCAGATCTCAATTAAACAGATCAGCTTTGAGATGTGGTGGAACGCGAGATTCACATCATGGACGTACAGCCGACAATCTGCAGCAACTGTGCGATGCTATCATGTCATGTCAGAATTAAGTCAGTTCTGAAGACAAAAGGGGTCCAACCCGGTACTAGCAAGGTGTACCTAGTGGCCAGTGAGTGTATGTGTGTATATATATATATATATATATATATATATATATATATATATATATATATATATATATATATATATATATATATATATTAGGGCTGTCAAAAATAGCGAGTTAACGACGTTAATTAGTTGTTTGTTGTTAATTACGTCAATTTTTTTTACGCATTTCACGCATGCGCAGTGTGACAAATTATTCAGGTCAGGAAAGTCTCGTCGATCTCTGAATTTTCAAGATTGCAAAAAACAGCGGCGAGCGCCGCGACTAAAACACCGAAGCAGCTTAAGGTTTTACCCCAGTTACTCTCAAATACATTCATGCCAAGCTCGATAAACAGAGACGAATTTGGTAGTTGATACGCTGGAGCTTCTTCCTGTTATAGCGTCCTGTGTTTCACACTGCGCAAGCGCAGAACGCCTACATGCAATGCAGCGAAAATTACAGCTGTTTGGAAAAGCATATGAATTTTTACTTGGTTTTACTGGCACTTGAAGCCTTCAGAATGTGAAAATATCGATCCTAAAGTATTGTGGCAGAGCAAATGAACACCTCCCAAAAACAAGAGTGCCCAGAGTGCAGAGTGCAGAGGGCGCATGTTTGTGTTTCTGAGTTCATTCTTTCGAGTTTCTCTATGCATAATTTCATATATGTGGCTATATTTAACCACTGGTTCACCTAAAACCCTTACACTATCTGTAGTTAAATGGCATGGTTTGATATAGTGCTCAGGTAAATTTGATCTAAGCAAATGTTAAACTTTTGAAATTCAGAAAAAAAGAACCACATATTGAATCAATACATGAAAATTATGTATCTGTGTCCTGTTATTTATCTTTTGGTATGCATTTCAGAAAGAAAATGGTTAGGATTCAGGTGTAATTGCAAATAGTGATTAATCATGATTAATCCACTGAAAATTCTGATTAATTTGATTAAAAATTGTAATCATTTGACAGCCCTAATATATATATATATATATATATATATATATATATATATATATATATATATATATATATATATATATATATATATATATATATATATATATATATATTCACTTCATTTTACATTTATAGTGATTTTAACCAGTAAAAGCTTTGAAGTTTATACAATTTCTTCTGGTAATAGGGATAGTTTATATATGCTGGAGGGTCTGTATTATCTTCAGTGTTATCTGATTTAACTTATAATCTGATGGTGGTGCTTCCATGGACACTGTGAATGCTTTGTTTGTTGTGACCTCCAAAAGGCTTGACATGCTATGCTTTAGAGCATCTCTGAGAGCACATGAGATGGCTGGTCGAGTTCAGTTTGCCCCTGAGCGATGGCATATTAACGAAAGCTCTGCTTTATCACACCCTGTTTATGGTGAGATACTACACTCAAACATTTCTGCAAAACGAGGTTTTCACAGTTATGTTTAATAGTACCTTTCTGAATTCCCCACTGAAATGTTTTCCCCCTTGTCTAAAGAACATTTCAATAATATAAAGAACGTTTTTGCTGCTATATATATATATATATATATATATATATATATATATATATATATATATATATATATATATATATATATATAAAAAATTATATAAAAATAATGTGCAGTGGAAATGTGAAACTGATCTCAAGACAAAAACGTACCAGTGGGAACTTTTTTGTAAGATGAGAAATACTTAGCAATACATAGCACCATGTACGTTTTGTGAAATATTGTATTTGAAATGCCCACTGAGTGTCACTAAAAGAAGGGGACAGATGAACTTACATATGGTGCACTTTTTGTGACTAGTTTTGTGACGACTGGGGAAAGGAGGAGCAGGAAGCAAGATTGAGGTTAACAATATTTAATGAGAATAATGAGACAATACAAAACTGGGACACAAATAACGCTGGGAGGAATGCACTGTCCAAGATGGAGGTGAGGAGTGATGAATCTGGAAGGCGGAGGTGAGTTGGCAGCAGGAGAGGGTTAAACAGGAACTGGGGGGAAGCGAGCCGAAGGTAAGTAGTGTTGCTTAATGGTGGTTGCGAAGAGTGGATGAGGTTCCGGGGAAGACACGGACATCCAACGCAGAAACACACAAGACACGGGTTACAAACAGGAAACAACGCTCTCACGAACATAAGACGCTAGACAAGGCATTATATAGGAATGAGTAATGAGTGACAGCTGTAGCTGATGACAATTAATGGAGATGCCCACAAACTAATAAGTGCTGACGCGTCACACTCAGACTTCACCCACAAAGTGCAAAACCCAGAGATCACGGATTACCAACCGTGACAGTGCAATACGTGAATAAAACACGGGTTTAATTTGGGACACATGGAAGGCAGGATGTATCCTCCTGTACGCTGGGGGTAGTTTGAGGTGGACTGTCAACCGGACTAATGATTTTGGTGATAGTAAACGGGCCAATGAATTTGGGAGCAAATTTGTTTGTAACGGAACGGAGAGGAATATTGTTCGTAAAAAGCCACACTTTTTGACCCACGACGTAAACGGGAGGCTTTGACCGGTGGCGATCAGCCTTGGCCTTATAGTGTGCTCCCTCACCCGGAGCAGAGTCTCGCGTGCTCTGGTCCAGGTGCGGTGGCACGTCTGGACAAATGCGTGAGTGGAGGTGACCGTGACTTCAGATTCCAGACTAAGAAAGGCTGGTGGCTGGTAACCTAAGCTGCACTGAAACTGAGAGAGGCCCGTGGCTGACACTGGTAACAAATTGTGAGCGTACTCCACCATAGAGAGTTGTTGGCTCCAGGATAAGGATTCTTGGAGACCAAACATCGCAACATTCTCTCTAAATCTTGGTTGGCTCGCTCAGACTGCCCGTTTCTCAGTCAGAAGACAGGCTAACTGTCGCTCCTAGCAACTTACAAAATTCTTTCCAAAATTTGGATACAAATTGGGATCCCCTCTTAGAAACCACATCTACCGGGAGGCCATGTAACCGAAAGACGTGATCTAGGACAGTGACCACTGTCTCCTTGGCTGTCGGTAATTTAGGCAAGGGAATGAAATGTGCCGCCTTCGAGAACCGGTCCACTACGGTCAAAACAATGTCATGCCATTAGAGGGCAGGAGGGCGGTAACAAAATCTAGTGCAATGTGGGACCAGGGTCTCGAAGGGACAGACAGCGGTTGAAGAAGCTCATCAGGAAGCCGGTTAGAAGACATACTACTGGCGCAAACTGAGCAACCCTAAACAAAATCGTGGACGTCACGAGCCATAAGTGGCCACCAGAATCGTTGTTTAACTAACCCCTTGGTTCGGCTTATCCCTGGATGACAAGCAACGTTAGAGCAGTGACCCCACTGAATAACTTCGGACCGTAACTCTTCCGGCATAAATAAACGATTCGGTGGGCAACCGGACAGAGGCGTTACCCCTTCTAAAGCCGTCTTGACCTTCGATTCGACCTCCCATACGAGTGCTGAGACGACTATTTTCTCAGGTAAAATACACTCGGGAGTCACCGGGCGGGCGGAGGGATCAAGAATACGTGACAAAGAATCGGGTTTGACATTTTTGGAACCCGGGTGGTACGACAAAGTAAAATCAAAACGACCAAAAAAAAATAAAAAATGGCCCACCGAGCCTGCCTGGCAGTCTTTTGGCAGTTTTAATTTACTCTAAATTCTTATGATCTTTAAATTCTTAAACTTTAGATAATTTGTTTTGGAGAGAAACTAATAACTGATTTTAGAATGTTTGTCAATATTTTGCTTTAGCCTAAAGGCATGTTAGACGTCCTTATTTTTTCACTCTCAAAACGCAGTCTTACATGAGTATTGTTTTTTTTTTTTTTTTTTTACAATGCAGCAACTCTTTATTAAATATCTTAAATTAAATTTTTTTAAAGTGTTGACAGATTTGTTTGTTTGTTTCTTTGTTTCTTTAGTAGCCTGTATACATTTGGCCAAAATCTAGAAAATAAGTTGTCTGTGACTTAACTCAGTTGATTATTGGCTAACGTTACCAGATCTCTGTTTTTGAGTAAAGAAAACGCTGTACTTTGTTTTTATTATTAGGCAAATTATATGCAAAGAAAATTGTAAAAAAAAAAAATAACGTTATCAACCGGTATTTCTTCCATCTGAACCGAATATCAGAGGAACGCAGGAACAGAAACATTAAAATATAGATTCTGCTCGGTGTGAACCGATTGAATTTGTTTTTCGTTTTCAAACCCGGAACAACACTCTTATCACCCAATCAGATTTGAGGACCAGAAAAAAAAAAAAAAACTTTTGTACTGTGTAATGCAAAACAATTTAATCAATCTTATCAATTTATAAGAAATAGTCATCTGGGTTAGTGTGATGATATCTAATTAAAGTTTTTACCCTGGTATTTTGCAATGATGGTATTTTCCAGGTTCAGTACAAATTTGTGGCATAATGTTGGTTAAAAATTTATTACAGTGAGGGAGGTGGAAGTGAATGGTGCCAAATATAAGTCCCAGTATGCAAACAATATATACTTGTTAACATGATTTTAGTAAAAACTTAACACAGTACATGTAGAGCCTTTGTTGTTGTAATCATAACTGAGTGGATCAAATTATTTGGCCCATTTCATCCGTTCAGGATAGCCCTCCTAAGTTAAATGTGTCTGGAGCTTTTGCAGCAGATGAGAAGGGGAATTGCTCCGTCAGTGTACACATCACTTAATGTCCTATTGAGAGCAGAGAGCCAGGACACACTCGGCTGGATAGCAATCAGCTACACAACCAGATAAGCCCACAGACAAGATTGGATTTACCTATTACTCCCACAATCCACTAGAACAATATTTAATTTTGATCTTCAGCTCAGACTGATCTGAAAACTGATCTCTCAAAAAATATGGTACATCAATACACAGGCCATTACAAGTGGGCTGAATCACAATACCATTATTATGTATTTTTTTTCTTTCTTATGCATTGTAATGTAATTCAATTCATTCAATTCGATATATTCATTCATGGTTGATAATTTTAATGATTACAGTAATAATAATAATAATAATAATAATAATAATAATAATAATAATAATAATAATAATAATAATAATAATAATTTGATTGATTGATTGTTCACTGGCAACCAGTGGTGGAGTGAATCTAGTTAATTTACAATATGATAGTATGATTGTATCCCACTTAAAAAAAAAAAAAAAAAAAAAAAAAAAATATATATATATATATATATATATATATATATATATATATATATATATATATATATATATATATAATCATAATGTACTGCATTATTTGTATTTATTTATTTATTAACTAACTAAGCTGTGTGACTAATTCCTGAGTCTAATAATAACTTACAGTCTGCTAAATGACATAAATGTGGTATTTTATAGTATAGCAATATTGTAATTTTTATAAACAGTTAGAGTGGGTGGGTAGTTCCCTCATAATTCAACAATGATGACAATGAAACAATTTCTGGGCCATGTTTTTTTTTTTTTTTTTTTTTTTTTTTCAATCAGTAGTGATGCTTGAAAGTCTAAAGTATTGATCTGAAAACATTACTTGTCAAGAAACTATTACTGAAGGCAAGGTCTCCCAAAGATTCACATACATTTTCCAGAATATACATTCACTCTTGAATGATTCTGCTTAATAAACAGTAATTGTAACAGTAAAAACAATATTTATGTTTGTGTTTGTTTAATTGGATACTCTTTATCTGAATTTCTCAGCTCATTGTAGCTCAAATGTTTGCTGAAAATCAGAATATTAGTCAAGGTTCACAAATTTCCTTTCATTGACTGTGTACCAGGATGTTATATGTCCGTAATAATAATCATAATAATACATAAAAGAAAAATAGCTACCCCCATAAGTAAGTAAGAAAGTAAGTAAGTAAATAAATAAATAAATAAATAAATAAATAAATAAATAAAAGTTCAAACTTATCATTTACACAGTCTATGCTTTCAAAACATTCCAGTGCTTTCAAGCATAATAAAGGAATCATGGAATGTATCCAAATAAATCAGATGGTATAATTCATGTTTTTCTGTAATGTCTTCTGAAATGAGATGATCACTTCATATAATGGATTTAATTTGCAAAATAATAATTGAAGTATATGCATAAAAATAGAAAAGCTCAAAAACATTCATCATTAACAATCATCATCTAAATCAACAATGTAAAACAAAACAAAAACAAAATCAGTGTTCACAATGTTGTGTAACCAAACATCATGATGTATTCAGAGATAAACCGTGACTTTCATACAACTTTATAGTACTTAAATACAATTTGCAGTGCAATCTGGACACATCTTAAGTGATTCTCCCGGGGTCATAGGGTGTTTCAGGTCTTACATCAGACACCCTCACTCGGGTGACCCAGCAGGGAGTGATCAGGCCCTGACTTGTGTCCAGGTAGCTCCCTACGCCACGTGTCCCCCCTCCTTAACCAGAGCCACTGTGCAGCCTTCTCAGCAGCTCCCAGGATGTTCTTTATGGCTCTTTGTCTATGCAGTCCGCAAATCCCTAAGAGTCCCAGGACCCAATATAGAGACTGGCCTGCGAAGCCCCTACAGCCCACTTCAACAGGCTCACAGCAGGCCTTCCACCCATTCCTCCGACACTTAGTTACTAGATCAGTGTACTTGGCCCTCTTTCTTTCATGGGCTTTCTCCATCCTGTCTTTCCAGGGGACCGTAAGTTCAAGTAACACCACCTGTTTACTCGCTGGGGACATCAACACCATCTCTGGTCAGAGTGATGTGACTGCAATGGTGTCTGGGAATTTCAGTTGACTCCCTAGGTCCACAAGGAGGTGCCAGTCTCTTGCTGTTCCAAGTAGTTCTCCAGCTGTAGAGGCCGAGGTGGAGGCTGGGGACATGGCCTCGGAGGCTGCTCCGCCATGGCCTCCCAAGAACACACATAGCAGGTGAGGCTGATATCAATAATACTGGACAAAGAACTTAGAACAAGAATCACTATAAATACACAAGTACTAATGGGAAATACTTGGGAGCAAACTAAACTAAATAGGGAGTTACAGCTGACATTGATGGAACATAATGGGAACATGAAGCAGGAAGGACCAACTAAGAGCATCGAAACACAACATGGAGCACGTCGGAGAAGAAAACACACAGACATGGAGCAAACAAATAAAATAATAATAATAATATTGGGGAAAACAATGTATTTCAATGCCCAGAGGGATTGGAGGGAACTCTGGATTGGATTCGTGGACAGTAGCCCTCACTGGGCTAAACTCTGGGATAGGAGTCCTCAGGAGCGAACTCTGGGGCTGGAGCTGACACTGGAGTGAGCCTAGGGACCAGAACCAACCGCTTTTGCCTCCTTAGATACTCCCTTCTTAAGTTTGGGGTGAAAAGTGTGGTCGGCTGACTTGACACTGGAACAGACCTAGTACTAAAACCAAAAGCTCTCTCATCCTCAGATTCCCCTCTAGTATCAGGGTGAAATGCATGGTGGGTGGACTTGACACTGGAGTGGCCAATGGGCTTGACTTGGGAATGGCCGGCGGGCTTGAGTGAGCTGCGGGAGAAGCTTGTGACGGTTTCCAAACCACAGGAAGAAACAAACGGGAAACAAAAGACTTTTCAAAAACGAAAAACAAGCCTGGGAGAAGGGGTGCCACTTGCTGTCTTGGTCCGGTTTACTGTCACCGTAGCTACTGTGCTGGAGCACAATACAAGGAATGATGAAATGTGGACTACATCAATTAAGGAAGTTTTTAATGTCGTCAAAGGAGCCAGGAGAACATGCATAGCAGGAGAGAATGAGATCAACAATACCAGACTAAGAACTCAGAACAGGACTCACTATAAATACACAAGAACTAATGGGACACACATGGGAGCAAATAGAAAAAGACGGGCAAATATAGCTGACATCAACAGAACATAATGGGAACAGGAAACAGGAAGGACCAAATAAAGGCATAGAAACACATCATTTAGCATGTGGGGGAAGAAAACACACACACACACACACACACACAAACACAAAACAGAGTCTGACTAAATGTGTATTGTTGCCAATATTTGTACGATATGCAGGGGGAAAAATTATTAAATAAATTAATAATTGGCAAAAAACTACAACAACCTCAGTGTTCTCAATGTCAGGTAACCAAAAATCTGGGACAGTATTCTAAAACGTATCGAAACAGATTCATCTTTAATTGTGTTGAAAAGTGATTGTGAAAATGCAAATATACTGTAATGGCGTTCTTGTAAGTACATTCATCATTTTATGATGTCATTTTAGAATAAAAAAACAAATCAGACTCTTGATCCTGAATAAAAATAATTGTAATATAAAATGCTCTTAACCCCTTTGCGTGCAAACATCGCTGACGGCCCCAGTTTATTATTGTTTCACTTTCACAGCACATTAAACATCACTGTCTTACTTCATCTGGACAAACTGTGCATCAATGGAAAGTTTAAAGACTCAAGCTTCGATATTTGACCAATATTTTGATAAAACATTGTTGCAGTGACAGATATTTAGTGATTTATGTCAGGAGTGCAAAATAATAAATCCGTATTATGCCACATTTTGAATAGAAATTCACAACTCACTCATATTCAATCACGTCAAGAGCGGTTTATTTGTGTTCACATAGACTCACTGAACAGCGTCAATAAGGATTTATAGACAAAAGATGCATATCTGCGGAGATATATGGATATATTTACTGATGTTTACTTCATATTTCTTCAGACAGAATCGTCATTTCTATTCATTTTCCACGGATTTACGCGATCAGATGATAAACAGCCTCTCCCAGCGATCTCTGTGTGCGTGCAGTGGTCACAGCTCGTGCGGTGTGTGACTCAGACTCTGATTGGGTCTTTCAAACATCCATCTTAGAGTTTCATATCTGGACACCGCCCCATCGTGTCACATGCTTCCTGCACACTTCCTGGTAGTTATCTGGCCAAAACAACACTGAAACACCTCTGTACACACAAAATATCCGAATAATAAACCCGCGATTACGATAGTAAAGCTTGGTATGAGAATTTCTTGAGATCTGGGGCGTTTTAATAAAAAAAATCGAAAATGTACATGGGAAATGCTAACTTGTGCAGCGATGAAAAAGGCTACAAATAACATATTTTTACAACAGTAAACGACCAAATTCCACCCCTGATCGCTAAAGGAAGTTATTATAAACACTCGATCGGGGTTTAAAGTGAGTTTTGAGTAAAAGTGTACTAATAATTTCATAAATTGTCAGATGTAGCTTGATGCTAACGTTAGCACCAATGCTACTAATAGCAGGTGCTTTTCTTCTTCATAATGCATTTTTGTCTCAATAATTCACGTAAGGTCGTAAGAAAATGTTTTGTTGTATTTTTATAGTAAGACTTTTGATAAATAAGGGCTAAATGCAAAGAGAGACTGAAGTGAGATCGCTGCTTTGTTGCTTTGTAAAGCCTGAAAAACCACAATCAAGGCTAATAAAGGTGGAATAAAAACAAAAGAATAATGATAAAAGAATAATGCGGATAATGTGTCATACCTGGCGGAGGTGTGAAAGACTCGTTTGGTGAGAACAATACAATCATGAAACGGGCAGTTTTCACAGCCAAACACACATATAAAACAGACATTCAGTGTTTACAAGTGAGATCTTACAGAGATGACAAGGGCCATAAATCAATCTGATTAGCCTTCTCTAAAAACACACATGACATGGCCTTAGAAAATATTTCATAAAATTCACAGTTTTACAGATTCGATTATGAAATTTTTTATGAACCCTGCTGAAAAAAACAATAGAAACCATTACAGAAATTCTAATGGTTTCCATTACAAAACCATTACAAACCATCAGCAATTAACCATTAAAACCATTACCAAATGGTTTCCATTACGTAGTGTGTTTTGGGCATATTCCATTAGGATTTATTGGTTTGTATTGGTTTCCATTACAAGTTTGTATTGGTCACGATTTGCACATAATGGTTTCCATCACAGTTTTGTATTGGTTCTGATGGTTCCATTACAAGTTTGTACTGGTCTTTATTAAAACAAATTTAATGGTTTCTGTTGGTTTTGTAATGGTTCTGATGGTTCCATTACAAGTTTGTACTGGTCTTTATTAAAACAAATTTAATGGTTTCTGTTGGTTTTGTAATGGTTTCTGTTGGTTTTGTAATGGTTCTGATGGTTCCATTACAAGTTTGTACGGGTCTTTATTAAAACAAATTTAATGGTTTCTGTTGGTTTTGTAATGGTTTCTGTTGGTTTTGTAATGGTTCTGATGGTTCCATTACAAGTTTGTATTGGTCTTTATTAAAACAAATTTAATGGTTTCTGTTGGTTTTGTAATGGTTTCTGTTGGTTTTGTAATGGTTCTGATGGTTCCATTACAAGTTTGTATTGGTCTTTATTAAAACAAATTTAATGGTTTCCGTCAGTTTTGTAATGGTTCTGATGGTTCCATTGCAAGTTTGTACTGGTCTTTATTTGCATATATTTAATAGTTTTCGTTGCACTTTTATATTGGTTCTGATTTGAATGTTTAACTGATAGCTGGTAATTAGGCCATTAATTAATATAAGTAAATAATTTAAATTATTAATACAAACTGTACACAGGTTTTGTCAAGAATATAATGTTTTTATTTATTTAAACTTCATACCAACCTTTCAATAGCAAACAGTTCAGGTTGTTTTGCAAAGAATTAAGAATATGCACCTAAAATCAAAATTATTCACAGAATACTCAACATAGCTGGAATTAACACAAAACCTTGACATTACATTTTATTTTAATTATTGTTATTCATTAATGCATTATAGAAATGCAGGAACTATGAACTGTTTTTGTGGCTTGTAGCTGTCTCAGACCTGCAAAAAAAAAAAAGGAAAAAAAGGGACAATTCATTAGGACAATGTACCACATTACCAGTATGTGAGATTATCCATACATATATTTATATGGCAGTCTCAAAAAAGTTATTGATTTTTCTTTCATGCCTAAAATCATTAGGATTTAAAAAAAGAAAATGTTCCATGAATATATTTTGTAAATTCCCTACCATAAATGTATCAACTTAATTTTTTATTAATAAAATGCTTTGCTCTGGATTTGAAATATTTTTCACAATATTTAGATTTTTTAGCACCATCAGATTCCAGATTTTCAAATAGTTGTATCTCAGACAAATATTGTCCTCCTAACAAACCATACATCAATGGAAAACTTATTTAGTATTATTATTGAAATAAAAATCTAAAAAATAAAATAAAAACAATTATCCTTGTAACTGGTTTTGTGGTCCAGTTTCACAAATAGGCTTGAATAATTACATTATCTACTTTTTATGGTACATAGTCTCTATTCACTTCGAGTCATATTAGATAAGAGGTTGTAGCAATTCCATTCGGATATGGATATGCAAACACTTACCACTGACAGTTTTATCTGGTTTATTTCACTGATCTCCTCATCCAGGTATTTCCGTACACTTAGGGGGCGTTTATTTCCTATAAGGTGTGACCTTTTTTCTTCAGCTTCTGAGACAGACACTCTTGTTTTGAACACACACATACACACGCACGCACACACACACACACGCACACACATAAACAAAAATTGAAATTCAAGAACTGATGGACTAATCTCAGACTTTAAATCTGACCACTCTCAAGTGGAAATTAAGTAGCATATGTGACCTGTGCTGGCAAAGTTAGTCACAATGAGCAAAAATCAGTTGAGGTTTTTTTTCTCATTAAAAAGTCCTTCAAAATGATGTATAACTGTATATATATATATAAAAAAAATGACTGAGCTACACCCGTTTGAAGTTGAAAGAGTTGGCAAAGTCAACTCTTTTCTATTTTCTAAAGGTTCCAAACCAAAATCACTGAGCAACATTGCATCTTTTCCTGCAGTTCTTTTCTTAATAATGATTCACTTTTTTATTTTACATCCGAACAAAAGCATTCAAGTAAGAAAAACAAATAATCAAATGTAAAATCCCTTTATTCATTACAAATAAATTAATTATTAAAACTATAAAAGCAGTTCAATTAGTCATTCTGTGTATACAGGTGCTCGTCATATAATTAGAATATCATAATTTCAATTCAAAAAGTGAAACCTGTATATTATATTCATTCATTACACACAGACTGATATATTTATTTATATCTGACAACTAAGGAAAATCCCAAATTCATTATCTTAGAAAATTAGAGTATAACTTAAGACCAATACAAAGAAAGGATTTTTGGAAATCTTGGCCAACTGAAAAGTATGAACATGAAAAGTATGAGTATGTACAGCACTCAATACTTAGTTGAGGCTCCTTTCCCCTGAATGACTGCAGCAGTGTGGTGTGGCATGGAGTCGATCAGTCTGTGGCACTGCTCAGGTGTTATGAGACCAGGTTGCTCTGATAGTGGCCTTCAGCTCTTCTGCATTCTTGGGTCTGATATATCACTACTCAGCAGCAGTACAGTCCTTTCTGAAGCGAGACACTTCTGGTTCTGTCTGTTGTTCAAGAGTGTCTTGACACAAGGAATGCGAAGCTGAAACCCATGTCTTGCATACATCTGTGTGTAGTGGTTCTTGAAGCACTGACTCCAGCTGCAGTCCACTCTTTGTGAATCTCCCCCACATTTTTGAATGGGTTTTGTTTCACAATCCTCTCCAGGGTGCAGTTATCCCTATTGCTTCTACACTTATTTTCTACTACATCTTTTCCTTCCCTTCTCCTCTCTATTAATGTGCTTGGACGCAGAGCTCTGTGAACAGCCAGCCTCTTTAGCAATGACCTTTTGTGTCTTGCCCTCCTTGTGCAAAGTGTCAATGGTCGTCTTTTGGACAACGGTTAAGTCAGCAGTCTTCCCCATGATTGTGTAGCCTACAGAACGAGACTGAGAGACCATTTAAAGGATTTGCAGTTGTTTTGAGTTAATTAGCTGATTAGAGTGTGGCACCAGGTCTCTTCAATATTGAACCTTTTCACAATATTCAAATTTTCGGAGATACTGAATTTGGGATTTTCCTTAGTTGTCAGTTATAAACATCAAAATTAAAAGAAATAAAGATTTGGAATATATCAGTCTGTGTGTAATGAATGAATATAATATACAAGTTTCACTTTTTGAATGGAATTAGTGAAATCAACTTTTGGATGATATTTTAATTATATGACCAGCACCTGTATTTATCAGGATATATATATATATAACTGTAATTTGAATGTCGGATTGAAATGAACACTGTTATTAGAGTAGTTAATTGTTAGCATAAGTGCGGCTAATAATAATAATTAAAAAAAATTATAATTAGCATGTTTTTGTGTTTTGCTTTGGTACTGAAATTGGTACTGTGACAACACTAATAGTTAGACCTCGATTAATGTGTTCAGGTGCACTGCAGGTTGGAGCAAAACTCTGCATGTAAGTGGACCTTGAGAGACAATGTTGAGATCTCCTGCAATATGTTCTGAGCATGCACTATAAAGAGACAGAATGACTTACAACACTGGTGTCCAGTCCTGGGCTGAAGGACCACCGTTCTGCAGAGTTTCTGCTGATCCTTGATCAGCTGCTCAGGTCTGCTTAACTGGGGTTGGAGCTAAACTCTGAAACAAGAGAAGACAACCAATATTATGAAGTTAAAAAAAAAAAAATGATTCAGAAATATGCACAACGTTTGAAAATGCACAAAGATGAGAAGAAAGTTATGTGTTTAATGAGAACTTTCCACTGAAGAATAAGAAGCAATATTAAGTCACAGATGCATTTTTATTAATTCTTATTAATATTGTTTAAATATGTTACAGTAACCTTGTGCTTTATCAATGATTTTCAGTCTCTGAAATAGAAAAGATCTATCAGTGCTGAATGGCATCATACATACATCATATGTAATGATATTTAACAAGAGTTCTAACACTGTGTCGTCACTGGACAGCACAACAAAATACAACAGAGCCTTTTATAATCAGTGATGCTCTCTACACTGGATGCGGCACGAAACAACAAATCACAGACGGTGATCTGATGCCTTTTCCTATTTATGATGTACTGACACAAAGTTTAAATGATTTTTAACAGTCACTTTGGTGTGAGAGTGTGTAGCTTGGAGATAGAGATTTTTTTATGTTTCTGAAATAAGTCTCATGTACACTAAGAAAACTGCATTTATTTGATCCTAAATAAAAATGGTAATGTTGTGAAATATTAGTACAATTTCAAATAACTGCTTTATATGTGAATATTTTGTACAATTTTATTCTTGTTTTCACAAAGCATGATTTCTGAAGGATTGTGTGACACTGGAGACTGATGCTGAAAATTCAGCTTTGATCACTTATTAAAACAAACTTAAATAGAAAATAGTTATTAAAAAAATGGTAATTTCACAATTTAACTGTATTTTAATCAAATAAATGCAGCAGTGGTGAGCATAAAAGATGTCTTTGAAATACATGACAAATCTGACCCTTACATTTTTGAATGGTGTATGTTTGACGAATTGCTTACTATTCATGGTTCATAATGTCTAAAAATGTTCTTCGACAGGAGATATGACTCTAGAGCACAGCCATCAGCATGGAAGAACCTAGGAACATAAGCACTGTCACAGAGACAACAATATTTATTATACAATGCCAGGTATAAGGCATATACTATAGCAGAGGTGAAATGCAGAAAAGAAAAATAATAATTCACAGAATATATAATTTATATAATCATTTACAATAAATATATATATATTTTAGTTTTACTTATTTAGTAATGCTCCTACAGCGTGGACATCAAAATGTGTATGTTTTCATCCTCTCTGTCAGCAGCTCCCTTCAGAAATGTTAAAATCAGGAACTTCTCCTGCGTCATAGAGGTTTTTTTCTGGCACTTCTGAAATCACAGAACAAGTTTGTATTTATGTGTTTACCATGAAAGATCAAAACCTGAAGGTTTCAGTCCATTTTCACGATCTATGTAAGTGATGTAACGTTATCCGGTTACGTTAGTGCACATTTTAGGATTAAACAGTGGATACATTTAGGGTTAAATTAATTCGGTTAAGTTACTTCCATTCATCCATTGATATATATGGAGAGAGAGAGAGAGAGACAGAGAGACAGAGAGAGAGAGAGAGAGAGAGAGCGAGCTCATCTACACACAAGATGACATTAAAAGCCCAAGCTTAATAAACAAGAGCTCATGTCTATCGTTACCTCTTGTATTTAGCCTTACCTTTGAGATGCTAACGGGCTTTTTCTGACGACGCTAAACCATTTCTATAAAGTAAATATTAAACGAAAGTGTATAATTTACATGAAATAAAGTGTCAGGAACACTTTAATGTACTATTTGTGTAATTTAATAGACTAAACTTACCTAAAAAAAAGTGAAACCACATTGAGTGTCAGCGATCAGCTGCTTGACGGTTGGGCTGCCGCCTCGTTTCCATGGTGACGTCCTCCGCTCCAGTTCTGCGCGCGCGCACATTACAGCACGTGGAAGTCACGCAGAATTTCACTGTTATTTCACATCTATTTTTGGGCTAAATTTGGACCAAATCCGACAGACAAAACAAAGACCAACTTTTCAAGTTAATTTTGAAGGCCATGACGAGTCGAGTTGATTTAAAAAAAAAAAAAAAAAAAAAATTAAATGAATTAAAAATAACCTTTCCAAACGACGTATGGTGGCAATCCAAGACACTACATACCACCAATAGAAGAAAGCAATTTACCAATAGAGACCCACAGGGACCATTACTGTGACCATTACAACCAACATAATTCCCATTATAACCATTAAAACCATTACAAATTTTGTAATAGTTTCTATTGTTTGTGTGTTCATTTTTTTTCAGCAGTAGCCTACCCACTAAGACCATTACAGTTTTCCAAAGAAACCACTAAATTTATTGGAGTCATAATGGTTTCTACTGGTGTCCAGTAGATACCACTAGAAGTTTCTAAAGGTGTTCTATTGGTCCTTAATGGTATCCAATAGACAATACACGCCACCAATAGAAGAAAGCAAATTACCAATAGAGACCCACAGAGACCATTACAGTGTCCATTAAAACCATTAGAATTCCAATAAGAACCATTAAAACCATTACAAATTCTGTAATGGTTTCTATTGTTTTTTTCAGCAGGGAAGTCTTGGAAGACTTGTGGCCTTAGCTACACTGTGTTTTCAAACTCATTTCCTACATCAACATTTTTTTAAATACATTTAAAACATATGTTTTTAATATTTTTATTTTTGTTTTTATGTTTGAGCTTATATATCTCTATTATCATAACAGTCCTGAGTGATTCTGATTCCTGAACAGTAAACTTTAAAGTGTCAGCTTTGTGAACAAAGGTGGATTATGTATCTAGTCAGAAAGAATCATGAGCAGAAACCTTTTTATTTTGGGTATGTAATTTCGGTCTCCATGCCAAAAAAGGGGGGTTACTAGTAAGGGGTTAATGAATAACCTAATAATGATAAAAGCAAAGCACATTCAAGACTTATCAGTAAGCACAGATGCTTTTCTCTACTGGTACCATGTGCTAAATTGGCATGTTGACACTGAACATCTGGTTGCATTTTTTCCATGATAATTGGCTCTGGTCTGTTAAAATAAGTAAATAAATAACTCCGATAAAAGCATATAAACTAAGGAGGCGCAGTGAAATAATGAGAATGCTACTTCAAATTACCATTAATCTGAGCTTTTGAGGTGGTTTATGCTAAATCCATTAGCAGTGACAGAAGTTTTGTATCCTATACTGTAGGCTTTAGGCAGGCGGTGGAGAGGTCAGTATATTACAGAAACTACAATGTCTGAAACAAAGCAAACAAAAACACTTAGCGGATGTCATTATTTTTGTCATACCAGTCCATGGTGTCTTTCCACTGTTTTCTTAATTGTTTTCAGTGGTTGATAGCAGCTCATATACATTCTAAAGCATCAAAAAATGACTACCCTACATAATCAAGCCCAGACATGAGCTGTGAACCTGCTTATGAAATGTGTTTTGGGCCACTGATAGTAAAGACAAGCACATATTTATTAACTGAATATTGATTAACTGAATAAGTAAATAATTCTATTGATTTATTTAAAATTGATTTCTTCATTTTTTTTTTTTTTTTTTTTTTTTTTTTTACTTTTTATCATGTTCCTGTCTCATGATTTATTCTTCTGAATACTCCTGGTAAGTATGCCTTGTCCAAATACCCAAGCTTGCAGTTTTGGCCACTTGAGAGCATGTGTGCGCGACAGGAAGTAATAGTAATCTAAAGCGCAGTGTCCTTAACACACGCTAAATTTACATCCCGAGTACCGCTCATGCATCATGTTGTGGAAATAAATCTTGGGACTTTTTGCAGAGATCTCAAGAAAGTTCACCGACACCTTTAAGTTGAATCCTTTCCAATGTAAGTTGAATATTAATATAATAATTAGATTTTACATATAATTTGGTAGAAAAAAAATGTTTTTACGTTTTATTGGTGCAAAGATGAGTAGAGGTGCAGCTGCTTTGCAACATTTGCAGCTGCATTTTTTTTTTTTTTCATTTAATTAGAAGCACCACAAATTGAAATTATGTCATGTTATAGGGACTATTGAACATCCTATTTAGAAGTTTATTTTAAAATGCAAAGTATTTAACACCTTGACTAGCTACTTCAGGGGTGTTTGACTGGGGCTTGAGCTGAAAGCCGCAGGTTGGTAGACCACTGAAATAGATTAATGTTCATGAGAATAAATGACGAGACATCTGTGAACAACAACAGATAATATTGTTACAATTGTTTGTACAGCATAATAATATTAACAATAATAACAATAATAATACAAGGAATACATTAAGGTTAGATCATAGACTCCACTATAAGACAATAATGTCATACACATAAATATTACTGTAGGTGCCAAATTAAGAGTGTAGCACTTTAATGAACCTAGGAGAAAGTAAATATTAGCGACAAAATTTAATCACCATTTGGCATTACTCCTTTTTTTGCTTAGATCCAATGAGAAAGTGTTTTTATTTTGGGGTGGGGGTCTTAAAAGGGTACTTTTGAACTTACAAGGTGTAAATAAAGAACGGGCTGTTTCAATAAATTTTGCATAGTGTTTTCTTTACATTTTACTTCAAAAACTGAGTAAAAGGTAATATTTAATGCATTTGAGGTCTGAGATGTGGAAACAGTGAAGTGAGAGAGGGCAAACATTTAACATTTCTGGTCTGCATTGCTGTCTAATCAGCCAATATTGTTTTAAATAGCCTGCATAGCACTTCATCTTTTACAACATGGGTTCCTTCTAGGGAACATCACGCTGCACCCCTAGGGGTCACATTGGGGAATGCAGCCTGCTTGACTGGTGCCTGAAGTATGTGTGAAACAAGCCAATCTATTGGTCCACTTGGCACATGACATCATAAACAGAAGTATAAAAGGGCACCTGCTGAATAGGTAACCCTATTTGCTGTCTTCAGGAGCCATCTGTTTGAAGTCCATGTGATAGAACAGGGCAGGTGAGAGTTGTGGTGAGGGTATGTCTCCATGTCCGAGGTTTTTGACATTTGAGAACTCCCAATCTATGCATCATGTGTCTTGGTTGGGATCTTGCGTGTTCAGTGCTCGAGGGCTCTGAATGGGCTCATTGAAAGTCTCTCCAATGATCCACACACCCTTTCTACATGAGTTGTCAGATGCTGCAGATACCATTGAGTTGTTATGACAATGAAGTGTTAGCACAGAATCGTTTCAGACTGATCCTGCGAGATCATTTGCGGAGCTAAATTCCGCTCTGCTGTGCCTCTCTAATATGCACATTATTGTGTGTGGAAAGCCTATCTGGACATTAATATATTTTAATACTCTGTAGGGAAATTCTTTCGAGCTTTCTTTCCCAGGGTGTTTCAGCACTTAGAGTGGTTAGGTGGAATGTTTCTTCCTGTATTAAGCTAGACAATTTTAGGAGTGGGCTGCTTCCCCTCTGGGTATTTTTAAATGGGCGATCCCTCTGAATCCTGCTTAGTGAGTTTGGGTTGAGTACCCAGAGTTTTGAAGTGACCAGTCCCAGCTCAGAGTGTAACTGTCTGCATATGGTTATGCTCCATCTCAAGCTCACTTTGATCTGGAATATGGCTGTCTGAGGACAGCAATGTTCTAGTCTGACTTGGGTTCCTCTTGGTACAAGTTCTCTTCAAGCGCTGAAGTCCTGTCTTTAGCCTTATCATATGTCACCTTTCCACTGCACACGTCATTAGGACACGGCTGTCACATTTCTCGCTTTTGCATAACTTTCAAACTGGTTGCGCAGCAACCATCTCCTTGGCATATTCACCATGTTAAAATTGTATAATTATAATGAATATAATTAAAGGTACAGGTTGAAGGACCTGCCACGAGAGGGCGCACTTCCAAAACAATAAATCATGTGGTTTGCTGAAGCTAAGAAGGGGCGTGGAATGATGGGATTTGTTGTTTTCTACCCAACCACTGACGGCCATTAATCAGACAGAAAGATAAATCATGGATTTTAAGGATGAGGTAAAGTTTTATAAATGTTGTGTTTGATGTCATAATTTTCAAATGCGAGTTTAATGATTTGCGCGAGTAGATTACATACAAAGTCAATGCAAAAACGCGATCAGACTATGGATCTGATGCGATGCCCCGCATTTGGCGTGTATGCCCCATAATACTAATCGTGTTGGTTGTTATAATAGCATACGTTTTCTGTAAAGATACGAATCAAAACAACTCACCTGTTGAGTAAAACACAAGCGAGATCGGCATCTCTTTCTAGTTGAAGTTTGTTGCGAAGCTCTCTTCATCTAGAAAATGCAACATCGATGTTGATCCTAGCTCTTTCTCTCTTCTTGTCCCAAACTCTTCTCGGGTCGTTCTGTCGGCCCGTACGCTTATGTTTACCGGAGCTGTCCTTGTCGAAAGAACCAGTGGCAGACTGTAAACAGTAATTATGTTCCATTAATAAGTAACACAATCCACCAAAAAATGTGCAAAAAGTAAATAATGAACTGCTTGAAGCAAGCTAGTGGTTTGCTGGACGATAGACACTACTTCTGCTTTGTCCACAACACTGTTGTCATTTACTTTCTACATCAGTAAAGGCGGTAACAAAGGGTAACCAACGTCATGGACAGGCAATTGCACTGCCCGTGTCACTGTTTAGAATGGGAATTTTCTCATAATTTACAGGTAGTTGAAAACATTAGATATATTGTTATATTAGATGGATATCAGCTTGACAAAATATATAACACTATGATGTCGGTGTGCTTCACTACCAGCAAACTAACCAGACCTGAACCCCATAGAGAATTGACCCAATGGCCCCACCATGGCTCCTAGCTCTTTCCTTCTCTGGATCCACACCTTTGTCCTACGGATCCTTCCCATCACCCTGGCTCATCGGCCTTCTGCCTTCCCCCTCAGGCTCCTCTGCCACTGTCGGTCAGCCCCCTGGAGTTGTTAGCCCTTCCTCCACCATGGCTCCTCCCTCTGTCGGCACCACCATGGGTTGCTTTAAAGACTGTGGCCTGGGTCCCACCTGGCTCCTCCTATCTCTTTTATGACTTCTCCCCCTGTTGGCTCCACCATGGACTCTGTCTATCGGTCCCCTCTCGGTTGCCAATCCTCCTCCCGAGCCTCCTCCCAAGTTCCCAGCCAGCCCTTCCTCTGTGAGGGACCATATGTAACGCATATGGACCATTATTATTATTATTATTATTATTATTATTATTATTATTATTATTATTTTCCCTCCCCATGTGGTCCGTGACCTAGTTTCCCTCTTGTTTGATCATGTAATTTGGTTCAGGTGTGTCTTGGCAATTTTCCTAATTTCGTCTTGTATATAAAGTGTTGTCTTTTCCTTTGTTCCTTTGTCCAGTGCCAAATGAATTATGGAAAGGAATGTAATTTTTTAAAATTAAAATTGCACAAATACATCAATAAGTACATGACTACTGTGAAATTATTCTCTGATTTCATCCAGGTTAAATTCTTAATGTCTAAGGTAGCATCACACAGCCAAGAAGTTCAATTTGTTGTTGAAAATAATTGCTACAATATAGCTGTTTGTTTCTGCACTGTTTTTGTGGGGTGTTTTGAAAATGCTATCAAATGGAGATGTTACAGGAAACAACTCCAGTCAGGCACAGAGCACTAAAAATCGGCACTGTCCCTTCAAAATGACAAAAACATCAAATAAAGTAAAACAAAAAGTGAGTCATGGAACTTCTGCTAAATTTCACAACTCAATTCACAACAGTATTATAATAGTGAATGTTGCCCAGATTTCTGTTGTGAATTAAAGTCTGGAGAAGGCGAAACTAGTTGTTGGAAGTCAGAGCCACTCTACTGATTTGATAGTTCACTCAAAAATGTAAATTCTGTCATAATTTACTCACCCTCATGCCATTTAAATATATAACAATTTATTATTTGGCAAAAAAAAATCTTAAATCATATTCTTTTAAAATAAAATAAAGACATGCGACTGCTTTTCTATACATTCTATACATTCTTAGATATTCTTAGGACTCATTTGTACCCAAAAGTGAGAAAACCCTAATTTTGGATACAATCTCATAATAATAATAATAATAATAAAAAAAAACTAACAGATTTATAGATTTGTCTATGTTTATTATATTTAGTGTTATTACTGCTTCATTAGGTTCTAATTACCTTCAGTAAGTAAAGTTTGTAGTGCTTCATAACGTTGTTTGGTTAATTGAAACAAGTGTACTTCAGTTACTGAATTTCTCCATTCTATTCAACCCACATTTGCTTTTATTACCACTGGTATTTGGTTGCCATTTAAGGTGAAATTACTTTTATTGTTGATGTTCATTTAATGTGAAGTAGCTAATTAAAGTCCCCATACAATACATTTTAAGGCTCTGGTTTACTTCAAGTAGACAGAGGAAAAAACTTGTGTGTTGTCAATTTGAACTAAATCTGACCCTCCCCCCAAAATAAATAAACAAACAAATAAATAAATAAATAAATAAATAAATAAATAAATACAATTGTTTGTTGGAGTTCACCAGTGTAATTTGGTCAAACTGGTCTATTAGGATTATGTAATAGTTGGATGTATTTGGTGTTGAAATTTTCTCCAGTTCATTATTTCTAAACATAGCTTGTCTTGACTGGAGTTCATATCAGCTGGTTTAAACAAATCCACATGGCTACGATCAGCGTGGACAGTGTCTGGCTATTTGCAAATAGTATACCATTAGTCTGGTATTTAATACTTACTTTTACACTCAAGCAGAGACAAAATGGATTTTGCCATGAGCATATAGATTAGACGTAATTTCAGAGAATGAACACAATTTTGTTTTATTAGAGTTTTATTTATAATTGTTGTGTTTCCGAAAATTACCTTTTGTTGTTAGTCTCCTTGGTTAACTATTTCCTCGCTATTGATGGAATTTTCAATCTTTGAGTCCCCCATACAGCATAACACTTGTGATATAAAGTATTCGGGTTCAAGTATTGTGAAACACAACGATAAAAGAGCTCAAAAACAAAGAAAAAAAAGAACAAAAAAAAAAAAAGAAAAAAAGAAAAAAAAGACATGGAATAGAAGCTTCAGCAAATGTGTTTTTTTTTTTTCTCTCTCTTACATTTGCTTTTGTTGACTATCAATAAGCTTTGATAGTATTTACAATATAGAGAATTAACCCCCTTTTTTGTATTTACCAGAAATTTATCTTCCAAATTTCTGCTACGTAAAACAACCAATGCATCAAAATGTTCACAGATGTTGTTCATGGTCACCTCTTTTAGAGAATGTAAGTAATGTGAAAAAAAGTAGCATAATAATAATAATAATAATAATAATAATAATAATAATAATAATAATAATAATAATAATAATAATAATAATAAATCACGCATCCAAAAATAAAGGTTAATTAAATGCAAAATCACAAAGACAGCATGTCTGATACATTAAATATGTATGTGAAGTGGTTCATGCTGAATTAAAACTTCTAAAGCAGAAGAAAAAAATAGAATGTTAGAGAACACTGCATAGCACAGCTATACAGAAGGTAAACAGTGCATATCTGCCCGCTTTCACTCACAACTTGTGTCAAGTAATTTTATATAATTATAATATAACATTATATTAATGGTTGCTTGTTATTAGTGTCAAGTAAATGGAATTCACAATGTCATTAACATGGAAACTACGTAAATTTCAGATAGAACAGTAATGCTTTATTCTGGATTCAAATTTATTCTGGAATCAACATCCATGTTTAGTTAACTGTGCTGGGAATTTATCAAAGTATAATTTTAAATTAAAGAATCAGAGAATGTCCTTAGGAAACTCACAAGTTTCAGTGCTGCAACTGTTCCTTTAACTGAGCACAATGTCCATTCTGTGACCCACATATGCTTTACTGTTAATAATGAAATGGATCTAATACTATAATGGAGGAAAATGGCCACAGTATTAATGTAAAGATGAAAATGGAGAAAGGAGGGAGAAAGGGTAAAAATAGTAGCTTGTGGTCAGGAACAGTGGAGAAATGACTGACCTTAATTATGTGGATGTCACTATGAAATATTCAGCCAATGAGTGTTCACATCTGCAGGGTCAGCAAAGCCTGCCTTCGACTCCTGTGGAGGTGGAGTCATATTCACCGCTGCCCTGGTGAGAGCTGGCCACTGAAAGTTACAGGATTTTCATCTTAAATAGCTGTCTTTTGGCTCTTCTTTTTTCTTTTCGTTGTCACCTTGGTCTAATATTGCTAATAGAAAATCCAGAAATTGAACGTTAATGTTAAATAAATCATACAGAAATAGCAAATAGAAAACAGACGCAGCAAAAAAGCATTATTATTAGGATGTGTACAGAAGCACTGTTTATCAGAACAGACATATACAGATACTACATCTTCATTGCATAAGGTTTTCCAAGTTATTTCTTTTTGAAAATGACCCAGATGTGAAGTTTATGTTTTACTTTTAAATTCTCCTTCAGCTTGTGCAGAGGAGTAAAAGAGACAATGATAAACAGAGAGAAACAGAGAAAGAGATACAAGCCGCGTCTCCTGGGACTGAGATCTTATTAACACCCGGAACGCTGCATTATAGGTGGAACAAAGGAGGTTCCGTGTGAGGTTGCCATGGTAATATCCCCTGGGTTCTGTCCTAAAGTGCTCCCTAAATTCAATTAGCTTCCCCCAATTACACTATCACAGTGAGCTTGACTAAGCTGCAGTGAATCCAGTGTAAGAATAATTTGTCCAAAATTAAAATTACCTTTCAGCCCTGTGAATGCCAACTTTAATATGCACACATATTACAGTTTACCACCGGTTAGCTCTTTATGATCCTGCAAAGCAAGATTTTGATAGGCCAAATCATTCCTTATGGTACATAAATAAAGAATATTTTAGGGAAAACAGCTGGCCCTATAAAACTAGTGTAGAAACTGTTGTAACCTACTCATGTCCCTACATTTTTGCAAAACGATAAATACAATTCACTGCGTTTTCAGCTGAAATGGTTGAAAACATTAGTGGCAGTAAAACACTAATAACTTTTACTCCTTTTCACACAAATTATGGTTCCAGATGCAGAATATTGATGAATAAAGACATTTAATTTTTTTTTTTTTTTTTTTTTTACTTCCATTCACAACACTGTTATTAGATCAAAATAATTTTGCCGTAGTGCAGTAACTGTAAATTAATTCAGTTTGAAGGGTCCATCACACACATAACCAGCTGCATATGCATGTTTGATTGATTGATTTATTTACAAATTTAGTTTGATGTATTAAACTTGCTCGGTTTTCTGAGTATAGTGTACTCATCTTCTGATGGCTACTTCCAACGGGATAATGCACAACGTCACAAAGCTTAAATCATCTCAGACTGGTTTATTGACCATAACAATGAGTTCACTTTACTCAAATGTCCTCCTCAGTCACCAGATCCTAATCCAATAGAGCTGCTTTGGGATGTGGTGGAACAGAAGATTTGCATGGATGTGCAGCCGACAAATCTGCAGCAACTACGTGATGCTATCTGGTCAATATGGACCAAAATATTTCCAACACCTTATTATATATATATATATATATATATATATATATATATATATATATATATATATATATATATATATATATATATATATATAATACTGTAGAGTAAATGTAGTCACATATTGCTTACTGTGGCGGAGACGAAGGAGCACAGAAACCAGGAGGATTAACATCAAAGGGATTTATTTAATAACACAACGAGGAACACAGGCAGGATCTCACACATAGACACATGGGCTGATGATCAATACCGGACAAGGGAAACTCAAAACAGGAAACCAATAGATTAAAGACTAGAGGAGGGACACAAGGAGGAACACCTGAAATCACCTGAAAAAAATGAACATTGGAAAACATCTGGGACAAATGAATCTAATCCAGGAACAGGAAGAGCCAAATAAGGTAATGGAAACATATGGGCAGCAGAACACACACAAAACATGGAACAGAGTCTGACATTATTCCCAACTCCTGGAAGGCTCATCCTCGTGCCACACAACATCCAACGGGGAGGGCAGGTGGGCATCTGGAGGTCCCTCAGGACAGACACGGGAAAGGGAGGCCCCTTCCCAGGGCCTTGACAGGGGACAGGAGCCATCCCTGTGCTTAACTAGGGATCTGGAGCCATCCTTGGGCTAAATGAAGAATCAGGTGCCATCCCTGGACTAAGCTGGGGGTCAGGAGCCCTCCCTGAGCTTAACAGGGAATCAGGAGGTCTCCCTGGACTTAACTAGGGATCCGGAGCCCTTCCTGGGCTAAGTGAGGAATCAGGAGCCCTTGCTAGACTAAACTGGAGATCAGGAGCCCTCCCTGAGTTTAACAGGGAATCAGGAGCTCTCCCTGGACTCTGGACTTAATTGGTGACCCGGAGTGCTTTCGAGGAGCTGGCACAGGAGCGAGCTCTGGGGTTTCCTCCATTGGTCGGAGGTGAGAGACATGGTTGGCAGGTTTGTGTGAGACACGGCTGGCATGCTTGCCACCTGAACGACTTGTGGACTTGCCACATTAACTGCTGGCGGGCTTGCCACAGAAATGACTGCCAATCTTCTCTTGGAGGTGGCCAGAGGGCTTGATATTATCGTGGCCGGCTGACTTGACTCAGGAACGGGTTTCTGGATTGGGATTGGAGACTCTCCAGACACCAGATGACTGTTCCTTCCAGTCGAGGTTGGTGCTGTCCAGGAGCTCCATTGGCTGATGGTAAGTCATCCTGATCTGGAACAGCTTCACCAGGGTTTCCGATAAACATGGCTTATTCCTTCATTAGGGCGGGGATAAAAGCACAGATAAGAAAAAAAAAAAAAAAAAAACATGGATAGAAGGGGTGTCGCTTATTGTAAGGATCCAGTATTCTGTCACGTTTTGTCTATTGTGGCTTAGACGAGGAGACGAAGGAGCACAGAAACCAGGAGGATTAACATCAAAGGGTTTTATTTTATAACACAATGAGTAACACAGGTAATATTTTGCAAGTAGACACATTGACAATAAATACTGGGCAAGGGAAATTCAAAACAGAAAACCATTAAATACAAGAATAAAGGAGGGACACAATGGGGAACACATAAAATCAATGACAAAATGAACATTGAAAAAAAAAAAAAAAAAAAAAAAACAGGTACAAATTAATCTACTGTAATCAGAGAACAAGAACAGGAAGAACCAAATAAGAGTCTGATACACACACACACACACACATGTTCTAAACAAAAACATACCAGTTATTCAGTTCCCAAAGACTAAAGGTTAAACATATGTAAAAAAAAAAAAAAAAAAAAAAAAAAAAAAAAAAAATATATATATATATATATATATATATATATATATATATATATATATATATATATATATATATATATATATATATATATATATATATATATATATGTATGTGAGGTGGTTCAGGCCGAATTAATTGCATAAAACTTGTGGAGAGGGAAAAAACAAATTATGTTAGCGGAATATCAATCCATTGTGGACAGCTATAAAGTGCAGCTCAACTCATGGTTTAGTAACAACAAAAATTGTATCTGTGCCTCAAGGTTTCTCTGCTCCTAATAATGTGTTTTCTACCTTCCTTCAATTTGTTCGGTCTACATGGAGCAGTATAAATCTACCTCTTTTCATTCGCTATTACATATTTATTTATTTATTTATAAATGTGTGTGTGTGTGTGTGTGTGTGTGTGTTTGTGTGTGTGTGTGTGTGCATATAAGGATTAATCTAAGGATTTGTTTTTTTTGTCTTTGAGAAACAGACATATTTTGTCAAAAAGTGAAGGTGCATGCAGCTTTGATATTATATCCCTGTCTATCAGAATTTTACTTCTTTTACACAATAATATAGGCCACGCGTTTAGAGTATGTTACAAGATCTAACACTTTAATGCACACAGAGTGTGACATTGCATGTTATGTTTATTTGTTTCATTTCTATTATGCAATACATTTTATACATGTCTTGATAAACATTTGGAAATTACTTTAGTTATTCCTCATATCACAATTAAACCAATGGTTTCAAATTTAAATACGTTCACTTCTATAGTTTTAACAATGGACATTTTAACAATTTAACAATATATATTGCAGGTAATCAAAATGAGTTTGATAGTACCTCTTAGACATATTTAAATGGTGCATTTAGGTTATGCAACAAAATCTAAAATGTTAATACAGGTGGATTTTGATATTACTGTATATAATATGTATGATTGATTAATTCATACTATCTAGCACATTTCATGCATCCATACTACATGTCCCAATATATAAACTAGGAAATCATGTTTATTGCAATCTCACAATTACACAAATATGAAAGAAAACCTGCATTACTAACCATTTTTCTTTTGACTTTTTAAAACTTTTAAATTGTCATCAAAATAGCTTTACATTCTGCTATCCTTACAGAGAATACAGAATACTAGGTAAAGGTAAAGCACAAAATAATTGATCCAGATGTTGCAGAACCATCTGCGTCAGGACAGAAATATCAAGAGGGGGCAGTGTTGCCTTAGATTTCAGCACATAAGACCACAGAAACGCAGTTATGGAGTAATGTACCTCACACATGCACAGCAAAGGAGGGCTGGTCAGGCAGAGAGCTTTACAAAATGAATAGAACTGCAGGGGGGTGAAATCACTGTGTGTTCCACTCAACCCAGCAAATGTTGTGTGGCAGGTACACTTCACCCATGAAATCCAATTCTGAAAACATCACTGTGCTCAAAATGACCAGTGTTCACAAAAACATAACCGAAGATGCATGTAGATCACAGAATCTGGCTTATTTTTTTTTTTCTGTTATTTTTTTTTTTTTTTTTTATGATAGTGATGAAAAAGCATAGATAGATAGATAGATAGATAGATAGATAGATAGATAGATAGATAGATAGATAGATAGATAGCTATGATGCATTACAGGAAAGCTTGACTTTAAGTGTTAACCAAGGAGAGCCAGACTGATTTCTACAACCAAACCACACCCACGGAAAACCAGTGATACTGCTTATCTGTTCCAGTTAGTGTGGAGCATGAATAAAACATGGGCTAACATGAACTTTATGCATTGTTTTTCTTTCTCCTCAGTTGCCTTTGCTTCTGAAACCTGGCCTGAATATCTATCAGGCAGAGAGCAGACAGTCAGGGGAGGTGAGCTTTTGAAGTCGTCTCTCTGGAGCTGGTTGTAAAACACTCTGAAAGCAAAATATTGGACTACAATGCTTAAGCCCCTTGGTAGAATATCTCTCAGGATTCCCCACAAGATTATTTATTTAATTGGATATTTGTTGGAATTATCAAATCCACCTTAGAGAACAATCTTCTTAGCTGATATTAAAGGAATGTACTTGGTTGTAACTCAAACTCTATTTGTAACAGTTATTTACTTCACAAATTAATAATAGCATTCCCTATATATATATATATATATATATATATATATATATATATATATATATATATATATATATATATATATATAAAATATGGAACATTTTTTTTTAACTTAAATGTACAGTTCACCCAAAAATTAAAATTATTGGTTTAAAATGCAAGCTGAATTTCTCGGAGAATGTAGGTCTCATTTGCAAGTAAACAAACCAGCGATTATTTATATTGTGAATAATGAGAGAGTTTTCTGACAGCCAGATGTCGCTACCTTTTAATAGCTTTATGGTAATTAAAATAATAGTTTGGAATAAACAATTAACTATTTGATTTGATTTGACAAGCCGTTCTAGTTTCACTACTTCTTTTTCTACTGCTAAGCACAAAAGATGGTATTTTGTAAAATGTTGGTAAGTAAACAGTTGCCAATAGCCACTGACTTCCATAGCACCCCACTCCCCCATACTATGGAAGTTAGTTTGGTTACCAACATTATTCAAAACATCTTTTCTTTTAAAGTATCCTTTAAATGCTACACTGAAATGGTGAAATTATATCAGAATTCCACCTCAAATATGTGTGACATCACTGCTTCTATTTTCAGTCTATAAAAACGAACTAAAAATGCACAGTAGGAATTTTAAATTATTCAGATATGTAAATAATATTGAGACAGTCTCACTATTATACATGAACAATTTTATTAACAGGTCTAGCGAGCAGGTTTCTAAGATGTAAATCAACTTCATCACTAATGAATGTTGAAAAACAAAAGACCTGATTCCAAGTGACCCTGAGTCGTTATTCATTTGTATTATGTAGTCAGGTACAAGGGGTCTTTGGTTTTAAATGCAAGCTGAATTACTCAGAAAATGTAGATTCCATTTGCAAGTAAACAAACCAGCGATTATTTGTATTGTGAATGATGAGAAAGTTTCCTGACAGCCAGATGTCGCTACCTTTTAATAGCTTTTTGGTGATTAAAATAATAGTTTGGAATAAACAATTAACTATTTGATTGTAAAAGCAAAATTGTGGATGTCAGATGATACAGCACTGCATAGAAAATGAACAGTGAAATACATCAGCTGTATATATATATATATATATATATATATATATATATATATATATATATATATATATATATATATATATATATATATATATATATATATATATATATGTATATATATATATATATATATATATATATATATATATATATATATATATATACATACAATGCTCAGACAATCAAGTGAAGTTTAATGTATGTTTTACAAAGGTTTCCTTGTTCCCTTGTGATTTTTGTCTTACACATTTATCGTTGTTCGGTCAATTTCCAAGCGCAAAATCCAGTCATTTCAATAGGAATCCACATGATCCACACAGATCTCCCAATGGAGGTTCAAGTTGATCACATGTAGTTCTACTTATTTGCAAAAAAGAAAGCTACTTGGTTTTAAAGCAACTTAATTGTAACTTGTACTACATTCATTGATAAATAATGGACCTTTTTTGACCTCAACATTTCAGTAATGGGTTGAAGAGTGAAGCACGTGGAAATCTGTTTGCAAGACCAACTGAAATTTTAGCTTTTTTTTTTATTTTTATTTTTTACTGAGTACCCAATAGATAAATCAACTGAAGGGGAAAGTCTTGTATTATGAATATCAGGTTTGATACTGTGTCATGTTAAAAAAACAGTCCTTTTAATAATTGTGTCTCAAGACTCTTTATGCTCCATGTGTCTGTTTGAAAGGAGGTACGTGTCCTTTGCCAATACCAACTAATTATCTCTGGACTGTTGAGTGCTTTTGACTGAATGTCACTGTGCTGATGTGAATTGCTGTATAATTAATAGAACGTACAGCCAAAAATTATGGCATAACCAATTACAAAATTAAAATGTCTTTTCTTTTCTTTTTTCATATTTGTGTTCATTGTTGCTGAATTTCTTTGGATAGATGAACATCCGTGTTCCAATATCCGTCTATAAATTCACATGGTTGTGACACTGAAGATGAAATATTAGATATAACTTTATACAGACAAGGCCAGTAAGCAATTTTAATCACACTAAGCGCTAATGTAATGTCTTGTGGCATTTGCTTGACAAGCAGTTATGTTAAAATCTGACAGGTAAAACGAAAAAGAGTTCTAACTAGAAGAAGAAAGTGAAAGTGAAGTGACATGTGGCCAAGTATGGTGACACATACTCAGAATTAGTGCTCTGCATTTATCCCATCCAAAGTGCACAAACACACAGCGAACACACACACATCGAACACACACCCAGAGCAGTATAGCACATTAATCGCTAAAGGTTCAGATGTGAAGAGACTCTTGGGCTTGTGTTATCCACAGTCAATGGTCATCTCTCAAATACAGCTTGCAACAGCATGTCTGATAGAATATTGAGTCCAGCAGGAGGGTTATTGAGAACTCAGTGAGAGAGCAACACATCCAACCTCAATCAAAGGGGACTAAATTACAGTATATTAAATAGCAAATGGATAAATAAACAGATATTCATAATCTGTAATGATTGGTCCTATCAAAAGGTCTTTGATGGGTCTATTATGAGTTATTTACTCCAAAGTCCTTCAAAGAGATAGAGACTACATTATGACTTTTGTACAGTTGTTCTCAAATGGTGAGTCACGACTAGGGGTGTGCCTGAAGCCAAAAAGGCACGGATAATGGCTTCAAAAATGAATAAAGGATAACAATAATTTGGCACGAATATTCGGCTGAGGCTGACACAGTCTGGTGTTTGCTAGATAACAGGATGAGTGCAATATTTTATACAAACCTCTAAAGTCATGCAATAATGAGTGTATGAAGTAAATTAATGTAAAAACTTAATGAATGAAAAGAGCACAAATGAAACACTGCATTGCTCTCTCAGAAATCAGAGCTTGAAAGAGTAATATCAACCTAAAAACTACATTATACACTTTCTACCATTTTTGTATATTTTAATGTCAATGATTTAAACCTTGTAAGATATTATACACAAGTGAATGAAATAAGCACAGCGCCATAACATAACAACTTAGATACAGATTCATTTTCTAGGTTTGCTTTTTTATCTTTTGCTGGTTTGTGTAGCACACACACATTTGTTTAGTGAAGTTCAAAAAAGAGCAGCTTAGAGATTTCTGCATAATGAAAATGTGTGCCTTGAACTAATTCAGTAATGTTCAAATGATCACTAAACGTTTGTCATGCAAATCATTCTGCTTGTCTGATAATTTGATTTTTTAGAAATTAATAATTTAATATTGTAGAATACTGAATAGGGCAAACACATACACATAAATATCCAATCAAGGCCAAAAGTTTTGCCAATGAAATACATTTTACTCTGGCATGCTGGATATTTGCTTCTAGGCCAAATCCTGACTGATGATGATACATTCTTGCCTTATAAGTTCTCAGAGTTGATCACAATTTGTTGGCTTCTGCTTGTCCACTCGCCCTTTTGAGGAATGACCACAGATTCTCTATGGGACTGAGATCCGCGGAGTTGCCTGGACACAGATTAAAAGTTCAATGTAATGATCTTCGAGCCACTTCTTTATCACTCTTGCTTTGTGACATGGTGCTCCATTATGCTGGGAAATGCACTGATCATCACCAAATTGCTCATGGATCGTTGGAAGAAGTCATTAAATTAAATGAGAATATGGTAAAAATAAATGGTAAAATAAAAAATAAAATAAAAACAATTTATAGCACATATGCTATTTTTTCTTTCTTTTATTACCATTTAGCAGCCTTAGGTTTCCTCATAATGATAAAGTCATCTTACATGAGACGTAATAAGTCTACAGTGATCTTCTCTGTGATTTAATTTTCCTGTTTTCTTGTTATATGGAAATCAAACTTTATGTCCTACAAAACTGCAGTTAAAAAAAAATGCCTAGCTAATTGCAATTATTTGTTTTCTATTTGAATACATTACTGAGGAAACATTTCACTCATATTCAGACAGACCTGACAGTGTAGATGGCAGATGATTGAAATTGGTTGCCAGTCTCATTGGGTTATTTGTGGGGAGGATTGGACTGGGAGTAAACTCAGACTGTTTTAATGAGACTACATTATGTCAGCTTTTTAGGTTGCTCAAAGTGTGGTGGGCTATGCAACCATCTTGCTGTTCTTGCACTTTCTTTCACTTGGGTTTAAACTGCTGATGGTTGTTGCCATACCTGGAGACTATGGCTTAACATTAAATTCAGCAAGCTAGAGGTAATTACAAACAATTGTATTTTCCAGTGGGTGCCAATGCCCAGCATCCAAGACTAAAATGCATTGTTTTGTTGAGGTTGGAATACCTTCACTGATAGGCTAATGGGACAATTTACTCAAGATCATACAGAAAATCCACAGTTTTGCCAGATTTGTTTCTTCATGTATTTATTTATTTATTTATTTATTTATTTATTTTTGAATCCATGCTTGTTGAGACACACTATAATTACTGCTAATAAACAGAACAAGACCATACAACTTGAGATTAGGGTTCGGTTCTCCCCATTAACTAATTGCTTAAATGCATCCATGTTACTAGCATATTGGCTGTTTATTAGTAATTTTAGAGCACATAATGATCTTATTCTGCATGATCATATTTTAGATCCCTATATATACAGGTGAACAACAATTAGTATAGGTGTTAATATTATTTTTGCAGGTTGCAGTAAAAAAAATAAAATAAATAAATAAATAAAAAAATATATATTACAATAATAATTATTATTATTAGAGACAAATCACCCAACAGACACGTGACTTGATTATGATCAAACCACTATGTTTAGTATTGAAGAGAAAACATCTCTAAAGCAGCAGGCACGTGTTTTAATAAATAACATTCAGCTGGAGTCTATTCAAATGTTGTTTGAATCAGTTCTAAGAAGGTTGGATGCTGTATTAAAGGCAAACGTTGGCAAAACATCTTAAAATCTGCTTATTTCCCAAGATGTTCACAATATTTCAATATTTTGTCCAACTCCTGCATTTTCTTGTATAGTTTTGGTTGTGGTTGGCATATGTCTTAATTTTAACACACAAATTGTTGTATGTGCTACCTAACTTTTTTGTAATTATTTGCAAAATTGACTAGCAATTTCTGAGTGAAAAAAACTTTAAAACATATATATTGTATGTGGTCTTTATAGTATATTATTAATTCATAATGGTTTCATTATTAACATTATTACCATGACTGTCCCATGAGTGGATGGCTAAAAATGTTCTCAGCCACCTATTTTCTGATTTCATGTAAAAAAATAAAATAAAATAAATAACAAAAAACTAATGAAGTCGATTCAGATCCAGTGCTAACATTACAAACTATCACCACTCAGTTCCCATGTCAACATCAACCATTGAGCTACAAAAAAAGCCACGCAATCACGACCCTTTTACTGCATTTTAGTGCACCTCTCTAGAGGTGTGGAAGCACACCATGACCTTCATAATAGTCCTATTCAATCTCTGTCAAAATGTCTGATGACTTAACCAGCATTCCCTCCTACTGAACCAGAACCACTGACCGTGGTGAAAGGAGAGCGACCCGCTCTTTTTGATAGCAGTTCATCAGCCGCCGAAGCCCATTGATCCCTCCCCAGTCACTTCACATTGATTACTGTCATGCTATAGGGCCACGTGACACATCTCTGAACTCAGCTACACTTTATTAGAGGTGCAATCATTGTGCCTGCTTGATTTGGGTGCCCTGCTGTGCTCGGCTCTCTCTTTCCTCCTAGGACTGCACGGATGATCTAACACGTGTACTGCGGTGCAGTTCAATAAAAGTCCTTGCTGATATCAGAGCGATCAAGGTGTTGTTGCACCGAGTTTGCATTCCTACAAAAGGATTTAAAATTACTTTCATTATACACACTGCCTTTATGTGACCTTTTATGCAGCAGATGGGACAAAACGTCTAATTAATGCTGTTAAAAGCAAACTACGATAATTATATATATATATATATATATATATATATATATATATATATATATATATATATATATATATATATATATATATATATATATATATATTCATTTAATTAAATATTTATGAATTTATCTGAGAGGATTTAACGTTGAAAACACAGCGGGTGGTAGCTTTATCACACATGCCTTTTATACATTTTATAGCATAATTCAGAATAACATTAGCTGTTGTAATTTCAGCTGTGTTGTTCTCTGTGGGATTTTAAGAGCCAAAGTTATGAGCTTTCATATGAAGCAATATCTCTTCATCCATTTTTAATTCCTTCATGCATTGTGGAAAAGGCACCATTAGGATTCACTTAAAACCTATTAATGATTGGTTTCTCACAGGCACGTACACACTGCAGAGCACAGTGCCACCATTTTCATGCTAATGCTATGTGTAAGTGGCATTTCGTCGACACAAAAGCTCAAAACCAGTCCCCCACCGTGAAAATTACTCCGACCTTCCCGTCCAAATTACAAAGAACCATAAATCTGTACTGACTCGTCTTTATTACAATCCTGACCGGTCTGGTCATAAAATATACAGCATATGATTTATGAGGTGGGGGAGCAAGGCCTGGAGCCTGGATTTGGAAGGCATATTTTATGAATGCTGGATATGGAGAATTTGATGAACTAGTGGGTCAGTAGATGAACTCTGGCAAGGACTGCATTCAAATTGTGCCTCCTTCTTATTTATCTAAAAGAGAGAGACAATGATGGATCATAACACAGCGTCATTTTTTTAGCTTGACTTGTACCTTGCAGGGAATTTTCTCTGAGGAGGTTCATGAGGAAAGGACTGCATCCTTGGAATAAAAAAAATAATAATTAAAAAAAAAAACATACATTTTGCATTATTGTACGTACAGTAATATCTATACAAATAATAGTGATTGTTTTGACCGAAGACCGCACAAGGGTTAAATATTTTATGGAACAAACATCAAAGGCAAACCATATTTTGAAGTAGGTCTTATTTTAAGATTTATGTATATTACATATATATATATATATATATATATATATATATATATATATATATATTTTTTTTTTTTTTTTTTTTTTTTTTTTTTTCACCATTTAACAAACTTAGTGTGATGCACATGTGTCAGTCAGCACTCGAAAAATAAAATAAAATAAAATAATTAACTATTTGTATCCATGGTCACACTTTATATTAGGTGGCCTTAACTACTATGTACTTGAATAAAAAAAATACGTACAATGCACTTATTGTGTTCATATTGTATTGCAAAACACGTTTGCTGCTAAGGAGGTGGGATACGGGTTAGGTACAGGTTTAGTGGTATGGGTAGGTTTAGGGGTGCTTTAAGGTGTAAGGGATGGGTCAACAGTGTAATTATAAATGTAATTAAAAAAAATAATTACATAATGTAGTGTAATTGCATACAGGTAATTTTTTAAATATAAGTACAATGTAAAAACATGAATGTATACAATAAGTACATTGTACCAAATTATTAATTTAATTGTAAATATATAGTAGTTAATGCCACCTAATATAAATTTAGACCAAATTATTTATTTGTGCATGCATATACAACTGATAAATATTTATCACATTAAGTTTATTAGTTTGTTCATGCATGTTAATCATTGCGGTGCAATCCAAGTGCATGGAAATTATACATGAGATACACACATAAATAACACATATATCTTTATTCATTAATTTTAGTCTCAAATGTGTATGAAGTAACACTGCCAAGAACTTATTGTGTTTTCAATGAGATCCTACATGTAGTGTGAATGTGAGGCGACTTGATGTAAAACGTCATGCGATCATCATGACACGTGCAGTCTTTAATGAGAAGTTGACTAATGTTCTGAAAAGAAGGTTACTATTAGTAAATAATAGCAGTTAGTAGTAATAAGAGGCTCTCTAATGAGATAAAATTGGCAGGAATCAAAGATGGGGACCAGCAAATCCTTCCCGGCATGATTCTTTGATTTAAATCACCAATTTGCACAAGTACTGAAAAATGAAGGCTTGATGAGAGTTGATCTTGTGTGTGGGTGTTCCCTTAAATTCTCCATCAAATCAAATCTAACACCTATTTCATTGTATTTTTTTAATGAAAATGTCACAGTACCAGTTTTTCTTTAAGTACTGGTGGTACCGAGTAACCGGTAAACCGGTTCTTGATGCATAAAGCGATATGATTTCCGCGAAGCAGAAAATGCGTACGGAATCTCAAAATCCAGTTATGAAAATTAAACTTACATTTGAATATGGACAGTCACGGAATTTGTCAAAGACAGCATAAATGAATCAAATCTCCATATGCACCAGTATCTGTAAATGTTAAGCCGCAAAAGTTGGTTGAAATATGAATATTGCATGTTCTGCGCGTCTCTGTGTGAATGAATGATTTGCAGAGACGTGCGAGTTTGTTTACTACATAGACTGAAGTGCGTGACGCTTGCTGTGATTTCGGCATCTGCCGTCTCAATAAGGACATAAGTACATAAACAACATCAGCAGAACTGTTCTGAGTCACTTCACAAGCATTTTACCGTTTCATTTGAGTAAAACCAGTGTCAATTTAAAGGTATTCACGACAACCCGTCAAAATAAGTTAATTTTTACATAAAGGCATTGTGCTAGAAATATGACTATTATTTAGTAGAATGTATGTGAGACTGCTACTACTGTTGAAAAAAATATATAAAACTTTATTTTTTTAAGAAATAAATCACACAATATTTCTTCCATGTTTTAATTTTAATAGCAAATCCCCTTTATTTACCCCCCCCCCCAAAAAAAAAAGAAGTTTAAATTTCATTAATTAGAAGACAATTAAAATTTGGGTGAATCTTGTTTACTGTTTTTCACAATTATATTACTTGTAGAAAAACTTCAAACACAATTGTACATCATTATAAATAATGGCATTGGTTTTATTTTTAATGGTATTTTTTTTCGCATATTTTACTGATAACCATGGATTTTCACTGGTATCGGTACCGAATACTGAAAAGTTTTTTTTTTTTTTTTTTATATAAAATAATTTTCGAACTGTTTTAAATTCATTTTAAATGAGTACATTTTTTTTTAATAATTTTAAAAGTTTTAAAATTGCTTGTTTTATTCTTGTTATTATTTTTATTTTACTTTCTTTTATGTAAAGCACTTCGAATTACCACTGTGTACGAAATGTGCTATATCAATAAACTTGCCTTGCCTTGCCAGTCGATTCCTGATGAACCCAACCCAAAATGTTTATTGTTTGAGAAAACATTTTAGTAGGATATACATCATGATACTGAAATGAAAATCACATTTTATGTTTCATGCCATCTTAAAGATGTTAATTTGTGAGAAAATATAACATTACTTTAAAGACAGAAATAACCAACTACACAAAAATGGTGGTTTATGTTATGGTTACACTGCATTTTAAGGTGACATTTTTACAATGTAATTATACAAATAAGTACTGAGTAATAGTAAAATGCATGCACTTATTATTAGGGTTTGGTTTAAATGTAGGGCTGTTTGTACTCATGAATACTTTAGTGTTATTAATTATAGTAAGTACATGTAATGTAATGTCAGTATTTTTGGATCATTGTGTCTGTATTACACTACAAGTCGAATGTAGATGCTGTTAATTTATAGTTAAAATGCATATATTACACTTTATCTGAAGGTGTCTTTGTTACACGTTATTATGATAACAATTATGTATGCTTAACTACATGAAAGCAACCCTAAGCCAAACCCCAGCCCTGACCCTAATCATATAGAAAGTACATATAGCTAATTAATAGTACTCAGTAATTAAATGTATTATTAAACTTTAACGTTAAATGGATAAACTTAAACTCAAAGTTGAAATTTTGTGGCTTTTTTCATTATAATTGAGGTCTAGGGGTTATTTAACTACCATATACAATTCAAAACACTCAGTCCACAGTAAACTGCACACAGCCTACATAAAGTAGCTGTGATTTTTCATAAACCGTTGCGACCGTTGCGACTTCCATAAAAAGCTGATGTCAGACCTACACAGTAACCTCCTTCAGTCATCACTGAACCTACTCTCCTTTTGTCAAACCCACAGACAACGTCGCGTGCCATGGCTGAGCATTAAGCAACAACAGCACTGAAACATGTCAAAAAGGTTTATTTTAACCACGAAACCAGATCTGCCAACATGTAACATTACACTCTCACTCAAAGGAATGACGATCTGACAGGATTGTTACTATGAGGTGGATCACATCTAACGTGTATAGTAAAGACAAATTCATCGTGTCTATCTAGCACGTCATGTTAAAGATATGTATACATTTCACTTTCAGCAGGTATCTATTTTTACATCTACATTATCGTTACAGCCACAATAAATCACAACAATGTACATACAATTACAAATGATTATATATAAATCGTCAATTTGCTGTTTTACACACATCCACAGACATTTCTTCACACACGACATCATGAGATGCAAGAAGCATATGGCAATAAATCTGTAGACTCATCCATAACAACAAAAGTCAATACTTCACTGAACCTTTTCAATAAGTGTGCGCTGCAAACAAGAGCATTTATGATGATTGTTTCTGTCCAGTCCGCTCATTTAATGCGTTTAACCATAGCTGTTAGGCTTTGCAATTAATAACATTCAATTGTCATGCACATCCCGTCAATAAAGCCGTTCCCATGATTAGTAAATCACAATCACCTGCTTTCAGATTGAGTGGCTTTCACTACACAGAGCCGTGATTCACTGACAATTAGGCAATATCGCCCTCATAATCGCAGCTGAATCGCAATCGATTTCGAACGAGATATCACCTAGCTTGTCTGTGAACTGCGGCTCTGGCTGCCTCCAGCTAGCGCTGTGAAGTCGGCTGACCCTAGTTACCTGCGGTCGGCCTGGCCGTGCCTTACTCGGAAAACAACAGGACAATCAGAAGAGAGGCTCATGAATATTAATTAAACAGGCTAAAATCGACCTGTTCTTATTAGACCTCCCGAGAAAGGAGCTGTACAAATTTTATGAGATGGTTTCTGGTAATTATACAGGAAATATATATTCTTAAGGACAGATAAAACTTCAGAAAGTGTAAAATATGAGACCTTTAAAATAAAGTGTAACCATAATAGCAATAAATAACGCATACTTATTTGCAACTAAACCTAAAGCAAACCCCAAGCCTTACCCTATTGTAAGTGCAATTTGTTAATTAATATTACTCATTACTTACATACAATTACATTGTAACTAGGACACCATAAAAAGAAAGTGAGGAACACTATTTTGCCGTGTCCTTGTTATATTACATGTGCTTACTATACTGTGCTAAAAACAGTTAATGGTTATTTATATGCACTAACTCTAAAACTTAACTGTACTTAATTAATGTTACTCAGTACTTAAATGTATAATTACACTCTAACAATGACACGGTAACATAAAGTATAATCCTTTATCCATTTTTTATGGTTTTTTTTTTTTTTTTTTTTGCATTCCTGTTTTAATACCAAAATTATAAGAATGCCGTTTAAATATTGTTCAACATGCTGTTAATCTCTCTCTCTCTCTCTCTCTCTCTCTCTCTCTCTCTCTCTCTCTCTCTCTCTCCATATATATATATATATATATATATATATATATATATATATATAGGGACAAACAGGGACAAAAACCCAAGGGGCTTTGCCTCCTCATTTCAGAAGTTCTCTATACACATCACTGATATCTACACATCACTGATATCTACTACAGGTATAACAAATTTGTCTGTTTTGCACACGCATTTTTAATAAAAAAAAAAATAAACAATAAAATTCATTAAATTCAACCGCGGGTCAGGAAGAAACATAATAGTGTTTCTGTGATGCTGCGCTTCTGCCCTGCTCGGCTTCATGTTCCCTGCTGGCTTGCGATCTGTCCAGCCGCCGCTCGGCTCTTGCTCTCAGGAAAACATATGTGGAGTTTGGCTAGTTCTTCAGTGATTTGTGGATAAGTGTGAGGGCACCTCAGATGAAAAGTCACCGGAGCAGAAAATGTTGCTGATGCGGGATTTTGGACGTGGGCTCCAGCCTACGCATCTCTGGGCATGCTCTTGCGCCGCATCAAGGTCACTTTCCAACGGCCGGGCCGCTCTCGTCGTCCAATCGTGAGTCTTTAGAGGAGCGTGAAGTGCACGAGGGGACCATTAATCAAACGTTAGCATTGCCTTTGTCTGGAATGAGGCCAAATCGCAGGCCATTATTTGTGTTGGGAGGTTGTTTTCGAAGCATTAAGGGACCTTTGCTTTCATTAAACATGGCAAATAGGTTAAATGGATGATTGCATCTTTATATGTTTGTGCTTTTTCTTCCAGCAGCATCTGTGACAAGACTGTTGATATATATATTATTATTATTATTTTTTTTTTCTTGTCTTTTTTTTTTTTTTTTTTTGCAGTGTGTTGTTTTGGTTGGATTAGTGTATGTCTCTCTTTATGATCTTGCTTTGGCTTGTTTTTGAATTACTTTTTTGCTGAAATGGAATAGCCGTCCAAATAGTGTGAAAATGTTACTCGGTATTAATATCCAATTGGATAGTGATGCAAAAATGTATTGTTAACATACTCTGCATTAATGTTCAAAAGTTTGGTGTCAGCATGCTTTTTTTCTTCTTCAACATGAATTATTCAGTATCACATTTATGATACTGTAAGATGTTTAACCTGTTAATGTTACATAAGATTTCAATTTCAAATAAATGCTGTTCTTTTCAACTTTCTATTTATCTGTGAATCCAGAAAAATCATTTATTTATTTATTTTTTTGTTGTTGTTGTTGTTTATGTACTAGGCCACTATTAGTTATTTGGGTAGTAAGTTTAGAACTAAGTTATCCAAACTGTTATGATGTTCGGGGTCGTAAACAGTGATCAAATTTAGTGGGCAGCCTGGAGCAGCAGGGGAACGTTCATGTCAAGATTATCAGGGTTTGCTTCCTCATGTCGACATCTTCAGCTTTAGGCAATCCTATTACCAAACCACCTCACCAACTTCACAAGTTTTATCTTCACACACAGCTGTTCCCGAGGCAAAGCCTGGGCTGCATTTGTATGGGCCGAGCTTTCCTTCAAGGCAACTAAGTAAAATCCTTTCTCTCTTTTTGCAGTGCACCTGTTTTTCAGAAGAGGAAAATATTTCCGTGTGACTCTCATGGGGTATTTGTTGTTGGAGATGTTGAGACGGCGTCCTGCTGGAATCCCTGCTCATTTTTACATGTCAAAAGGCTCTACATAATGAAGAGCAATGCCATGCTAGAAGCGGGCTGTGGAATAAACTTGTTGTGTGTGCGCGTTCGTGAGGTTGTACAGTATGTATTCATGAGGTCATACTCAAGAATGTCTTTGTGATGCCGTGTCAAGTAATAAAGCACTGCTACTGAGCTCAGAGAGTGATAACTGAGATTTTCTTAAATGATGTTTAGTGAATGCTCCACAACTGAAACTCAAAGCACATGTTTTAATAGCTTGAACTTACACTGTAAGTTCTATAAGTCTATAAAATAGGCGCTGATGTAATGTGTTAAGAAATTTTCTGTATCCACCCCCCTATATATATTAGAGAGAGAGAGTATGTATCATGTATTAATATCAGATATTTGCCAAGGCAACATTTCTCATATTTATTAGGGTTGTTTATTTATTATTATTTTTATTTCTTTTATGAAATAGTTTTAATGTTTCAAAATAGCTTTTGTTTTTATATTGTTATTTTTAATAAATTTTTCACATTGATTCTGACTGGTATTTAACTTAACCCCTATTTTGAATTATGCACTGAATTGTTTTGTGCATTAAGACTAAAGGACAAGTCTCTCAACTTAACAGATAACAGAAAAAAATTACAAAGTGTGTGTGCTCTTGTTTTTGTGACATATCAGGACACAACTCTGTATAATGACATGGGTATGACATCATGTATTACAAGGAGAGGGTGACTTATGAGGACATAACCCATGTCCCCATTTTTTTTTTGTTAATGCTTATAAACCATACAGAATGAGTCTTTTTGAGAAAGTAAAAATGCACAAAGTTTCCTGTGAGGGTTAGGGTTAGGTGTAGGGTTGGTGAAGGGCCATAGAATATACAGTTTGTACAGTATAAAAACCATTACGCCTATGAGATGAACCCCCTTTTTCACAAAAACAAACATGTGTGTGTGTGTGTTTTCTTTTTTTTTTTCCTTCTATGATTCTGATCAGTGTTGTTTTAGCATAATAGTATTTACTATTACTTTAAAAAAAAAAAAAAAAAAAAAAACATAAATCAGTTTTCATTTCAATTTCAAATTTTACAACTAAATGTAATTAGTGTAAATTTATGTATTAGTTTTACATATTTTGTAAACAGATTTGTAGTATTAAAATAAAAAATAAAAATAAAAAAAATAATGTAATGTTGCAATAATCTTGTTTTTAAAGTCCTGTATATGCAGGAGATATCTGCTCACAGTGATTCATCCATGCAAAAACAGTCTGAGCAGAAGCATTTGCAGCGTATCTTCCTGTAGAGAGCAGCAGAGATTCGCCCAAACAGAGCACAACCGCAGCTGCATCTCAATGTGTGTGTGTTTGTGCTAAAAGTGTGTGTGCGTGTGTGTGTGTCCAGCAGCCACACGCTGGGGCAGGAGGGGACGAAGCTTTGATGCTGGCAAACACTGAGCTCAGCTGTGCACACAGCCAACACACTTGTCCATTATTTGTTTATTTTCTGCCGAGAATGCCAACTAATTATCACGAAATGAAGCAGCTCTGAGATTTGCGAGGCATTATTATTGCAAATAAAAGCCTGCTTGTGTCCCAGGCTCCTTTTGTCTTTGCTCCGCGGATGATAATACTGTACTTTTGTACTCTTGCAGCCGGACGCGTGCTCACCCATCGTTGTCCTCGTGTAAAAATAGAGTCTGGCCTGCTGGGCTGCAACCATTAAACAAATCACTCCTTTGCCTAAAATTAACTTTGAGAAACATGGTGGGTGGCTGTGGACAGCACTTCGTGCCAAGAACACAGTCACTTTGTTAGGATTTATTTGCCCGAGGGCTGTATGAGGATAAAGTTTGTTCTTTGTTGGGACATTTATGCTGCACAGGTTGCTAATGAGGGAAAGTGGGGCGGTATGTGGGAGATTTTCACCCCATCATGACAATATGGGCCACAAACTACTTTTTTGACATGCACTTGAATAAAATTAGATGTCTTTTTGGGTGCATCTCTTGTCCAGGTGATTTTCAAGTAATCATTAAGATTCTCTGCATTTACAAACAACAGAACCTTAAAAAAAAAAACTACTTTCATTATTTAATTTTGTTTAGGCAGTTCGATAATTTTTGGACAGGTTTTATGAATTTTACCCTCACATAAAAATACACACACACACACACACACACACTATAGGTGAAATTCATAAAACCTGTCAAAAAATTATCCAGGTCATATTGGACTGACTGACTAACTGCCTAAACAAATTTAAATAATGAAAGTTATTATTTCAATTTTTTTTTTAATTTGATGAGTTAATTATTTCTAATTTGATGAATTTCACCCTCACATTATATATATATTATTTTTTTTTTTTTTTTTTTACAGTGTAATATTGTGCCTGATGATACTTTAACAAGAATAAAAATGTTATCTGAGAAGCACTAGAATCATGCTAAACCTATTTTGCCAGAGATATACTTGTAAAAGGAGAAAACAGAAATTGAACAAATTTTTCAGACATAATGTTCCTCCGCTTGTCAAGCCTGATTTCTGGTTTGTTTCATCTCCAAAACATCAGTGCACACTTGCAATTAGAGGAATGGCAGAATCCGCACAGCAATGTTTACTTATTTATGTATTTCAAAGAGTTGAAATGGCAGAAGACATCTCTCACTGCCAGCAGGAGTAAGCATTAGTGGCAGGCCACATTAGCACTAATACAGCATATACTGTAGGCTTTCAGCACAGGAAAGTGTGCTTTTCGATCACATCTGTGTGATGTCTGATGTGAGGTATGCACGTAAAATGTTAACACCATGCATGTTACTCTGATAAAAAATGTATGTGATACAGTAGTTTATCACCTTTTCAAGAAAGAATGCATACATTGATTCTGAATTTAAATAAATAATTTGGTTATAAAATAAATTTCTATGAAATTTCACAAATAATAAAAAAACTGCATGCAACACTTGAGGATAGAGCATATAGCATGGCTATGGAGGACGCTCTTTGTCTAATGAACGGGCAGTGAAGTGAAGATGGCATTATCTGTCATCACTGCATCTTCCTCAGCAGAGCTGTGTGATAACGCAGAATTCACGCACCCTCCGGTCTTCATTATTCTCCGAGCTTCCAGAAAGCTATTCTGCATGTACAGTAATGTGCCGCAGCGCTGGGGAAATTCATGACAGAAGTGCACAGAATCAATTACAGCCGGCATGTGGCACATCAAAAGAATAAAGAGGATCTACCTTAATGTAAATTCCTTACGCAGGGTGACAAGACTCATTCTTGGAAATGTGAGCTGTGCACTGTTCATTATCTATTTCATAGCCTTTATATTTTACCTTTATCTTCACCAAACACAATGCTGGGTTTGAGGGATATGCTTAGGAAAAACACCTTGAGCGTTAAACCAGAAGCAGACAGAAAGTAGAGGTTGGTGCATGGCTTGTTATTTAATTAAAACTGACACCAAAACAGTCTTTTGCTTGGGTTTTCCTTTTTTATTTTCTTTTTTTTTTTTTTTTTCAACAGTGTCTAGAGGAAGGGGGTTTTGTTTTGTACTTTTGCAACATGAAACATTTACAAGGAATGTTTCTGGTTGTGTTAGCTTCTAATATGTATTTATTTGTATTTTGTTGGTGATCAGCTCACAGAAACATATAGACATTGACTTTGATGGGTAAGAAGGTGAGGTAGGTTTTGACTTTATAGCACATTGATTTTTTTTTTTCTTCTTCTCCTCCATCATCAATATGTTGGCTGTATGTCCAGAGAGATTACATTATATTATATGGGTATTTTGATGAACAGAGGTCCCATGTATACCTGACATCCTCAGAAATGTTAAATATTTAAGGGTGGTAATTTAAATAAATTTGAGGGTGGTAATAATTTATTTATTTATTTATTTATTTATTGATGTCTCTGCCCACCAAGGTTGCATTTAATTGATAAAATGTACAGTAAATTTGTCAAATGGACAAACACTGTTTTTTTAAGACGAGACTCCCAAGTTTCCAGTCTAGGTTTGACAGTCTTTGATTCATAACAGCACTTAGACGACTGCTCATCATCTCTAGTTATGGAGTCTTCCTCACCAGCCCTGTTCTCCATTCAGTATCTCCACATGCTGCTCATTTGAAATGTGAAGTGACAGGCCGCCGGCGTCCACGCTTGCTTCTTAATATAATCCATTGCTGTCTGTGTCACATCCGTCAGCGGCGTCTGCCCGTATTGTCTGAGAGATAAGATGGTGCTCTGAAGAGTGGGAATAATCAAGCTTATTCATATCCCATTTCACTGCTTCCAAATACATAATGCAAAATGAGGCGATGTGTAATTTTAGAGTGAACCGTTCAAAAAGGAATCTCAAAACTGTTCAAATTAAGTACATTTTGGAAAAGAAGTGTACTTAATTGTATTGAATGCACATTTGTAGTGCACTTTGTGTTTTAAAGGTACACTAACAAAATTCTACTTGCAGATAATAAACTAATGAAAAAAAAAACCTCTTAATTGCACTTAAAGATATACATTTGACTGTTTCTAATCACACTTAAATACACTTATAAAATGCATATTTTGTAATAATTTCTAATTAAATGTTTTACTTTAAAGTACATTTTAAATTGTTGTTTTAATCATTTGTTTTATCATGTTGTAAAGCAGTACACTTATTTTGATGTGTTGACTCATACTAAAGCACAAGGAAAGCACTTTATTATAACTTTAGCTGTAATGTGTTACTAAATATTTAATTTAAAGTTAATGTATTTTACATGTAATAAAGTGCAACTGCGTGTAATTTCAGACATATTTAAACATCATACAAGTTTAAAATAGACATTATATTAAAATTAATTTTAGTTTAGGAGTTCGTTTGACAGTGCACTTTAACCAAACAGTAAATATGAAATGTCATATAAACATATTAAAATATTTAAGTTCTGCTTAAGTGCATCAAAAAAAAAAAAAAAAAAAAAAAACTCTATATATATTGGGCAAATCAGATCACTTAAAGCTGAAAAAAAGTTTTTCAGTTACCTTATTTAATATAAATTTAAACTATAATGCATTTTTGTTTGATTGCAATTAACAAAACATTGCATTCAATCACATATTATTTCTAAAATACATTGCTGCATATACATACATATATGCCATGCTGGCACTTTTGTCTAATGCTAATGCTAATGCTCCACATTAATGCTGGAGTGCTATTTTTATGTCACTGGCATTAGAGCGACTCCTATCTCACAAATATCAAAACATACAGTATACTGTATCAACAACAGGTTGGTCATCTGTCAGTCATGTTAACATTTAACCAGCAGCATGCATCCCAAATAGACAACTATAAAAGGGCTTATTACAATATGTCATGATTTGTTTGAGAATAAAGTCACTTTCTCCCTTGCCCCTACTTGCTGTATGATGTGAAAAGCATTGTGCTGTTTGAAAATCGTGAATTCTGTCATCAAATAAAAATCCCTTTTTATCCAGCAAACTCAATATGCCTGCTGGGGATCATGTAATTTTGAAGAACGCTGATTGTCGCACTGTGTTGATTCGACTCTATTTGTTTATGAATAAAACAATTTTAAGTCGCAGATGAGACTGGACTGTACAAAGGATTCACAGAACGTCCTGCATAGTTACGGAGGGTGGAAGTTAATTGTTATAAAATGAAAACAGACGGATGGTCACTTTTGTGTTGATATCATGTCTTCTCTATTCAAAGCCCAGTTTGAGATCAGAATAAGAACACAGTTTGACCAACACCATTTTTTTAGTTGCTATGGAAACACAAGGGAACATGAGAATGCTTTTTTGAGTCAACAGTATATTCAGGTTTGCAACCGGATTAATGCTAGGTGAATGCTAGAGGTCAAGCTTCGGTAAACAGTTAATCTTCTGCTTGTGGACTTTTTTTTTTTTTTGTGAACTTATTACTGAAATTATTAATATCCAAAAAAAGAAATAAAAATTAATACAGTTATGACTGATTCATCACTTTATGCATTGGATTATTATTATTGTTGTTGCTGCATTTATTTATTTATTTTTGCATCCATGAAGTTGTTGTTATTGTTGATATTTTAACCTTTAACAGTTTGTTTTGTTTTGCTTAGAGTTTATCTTTATTTTTAATGTATGTGAAGGCTTCATATCTGTGTGTGTCTATACAAAATATATTTGCATCGGTAAAGACTGTTACATATATATTTTTTAAGCCTTTATTTGTAAATAAATAAACAAATAAATAACTGAATAAATGCATAACAAAATTACAATGCAGAGTTTTTGTTTTATTTATTAATTTTAGTTAGTTAGCTAATTGACTAATTTTCAATAACACTAAAACTAATTAACTATATTTTCATTATATATTCATTATATTTTTTATAGTGCTTTTCTATTTTTCTAAGCTCTCAATGTACTCTGAGTTGTGTAGGGGTATCTCCTTGTTTACCTCCAGTGTGCAGCATCCACCTGGATGATGCGACGGCCGCCATAGTACACCAGAATGCCCACTATACACCAGCTTATTGGTGGGGAGGAGACAGAGTGATGAAGCCAATCAGAATACGGGAATTGTTAGAAGGCCATGATGGTCAGAGGCCAATGGGCAAATTTGGCGAGTACGCCGAGGTCACACCTCTACTCTTTTTCGAAAGACATCCTGGGATTTTCAATGACCACATAGAGTCAGGACCTCAGTTTAACGTCTCATCCGAAGGATGGTGCTTTTTAACAGTATAGTGTCCCTGTCACTATTCTGGGCCCTTAGGACCCACACAGACCATAGGGTGAGCATCCCCTGCTCTCCTCACTAGCACCTCTAACAAGTGTGTTCATTTAAAGCAATCATACATTTTTTTTTCACTGTCTGTGACGCCACAGCTCAGGATAGTCACTACAGTGTAGAGTTTGTGTTCTTTTGTGTTGTCATGACTACATTTTCCTGCTGTTCATTTTTGGCTCAGGTGATTGGCTCATTGCTCAGAAACCTGAGTGTCCATGAGCAAAGATGGCAGCATGGCAGTTTGTGTCCAACTGGTTCTGGTGAGCGACAGGCTTGATTTAGATGGAATCGTTAAAAAGTAAGCATCGAGGTAAATCTTTTCAGCTTCCAATACTTTGATGAAATTTCCCCACCCACTCAGAAGAGCTGATGGCCGATGTGCCGCATGTCCAATTGAACAAGCGCTTTATGTATGGCTAATATGTTGCTCCATGAGCAGGAGCAGAGAGCCAGCTGTTTCATCTGTACAAGCAGCATGACTGCCTGCTCAATTCCCTCTCCTCCTCTGTGAAGCAAACAGAATTAGGACTGTGAACATCTGCCGCATGCGGGTATGATCCCACTGATATTGAAACAGGCATTATCAGGTCAAGAGAACAAAAAGAGAGAGTGTCTCTGTGACTCAGAGACTTTCTCTTCACATCTTAAGAACAAACGTCTTCGACAAATCTGGAGGCTCATGACTAGAATTACACTTAAATGTCCTCAGTTTGAGTTATGATTCCTACTGTTTTAGTTGTTATAAAGAAAGTTTATTGTGTAAGGAGTGATGTTTGCTTAGAAAGGCATCAAGGTTACTATTGTTTATACTTACCATTAATTATCTGACATATACAGATAATTTTACTTCACTATCTGACACATTTCCTTTTGAAATAGGGTATCAAATAGACTAAAATAATAGCTAGAAGAGTTGAATCAGATGATAGATAGATAATGATACATTTCCTTTGAGCAATGATAGTGATGAAAAAGCATAGACATATGGACAGACAGACAGATAGACAAACAGATAGATAGATAGATAGATAGATAGATAGATAGATAGAAAATGTAAAATAAAAAGTTAAAAAGTATAAAAAGTATATATATATATATATATATATATATATATATATATATATATATATATATATATATATATATATATATATATATATATATATATATATATATATATATATAACTTTATACAACAAACAAATAAATACATTTCCAAAAATGTAATGGCTAAACACACACATAAATACATATACACTCTTTCTTATTATTTTTATATTTATGATGTAGTCATATTTAATATAATATAATATAATATAATATAATATAATATAATATAATATAATATAATATAATATAATATAATATAATATAGATACTACATACTGTATCTAAATGTATTTATTTTGTATAAAGTATATGAAAATTTAATGAAAACTCAGCTTTTAACAATTCTCAAAAATCTTTTTTTTTTTTTTTTTTTATTGTGCATTCCAGTTAATCTCTGTCAAACAGCAGTTTGGTTATTTTGATTAAGTAAAAAATAAATAAACATATAAACAAAAACAGCTAACTAACAAAAAAAAAATTAATTAAACATAATAACATAATAATATTTTTTTTATATATAATTATCTGTTTTTGCAAATAAACTCTTCATATGATTTACAAAAATATAAAATCATTTTTGTATATATATATATATATATATATATATATATATATATATATATATATATATATATATATATATATATAAATATATGCTCAGAAACTAAAATGTATATTTCTTTCCATTTGAGTAACTAGACTTCTTTCTCTACTGTATTGTGATCAAGGACTCATGCAAGCACCCTCATAATTCAAAGGCATTCTTCTTTAGAGCTCTGAGGCCTTTGTGACATGTGTGAATGTGACAAAGGTCATCTGGAATATGAGAGCTCTCGCTGATGTGCCACGGTCAGCAGCATAGTTATTTTTGCCATCCTTTTTCAGTAGAAACTCCATAATGTGCACAAATTCTTTCTCTGTTTCCATGCCACTGAAGATGCTTTTCGTCTCAAAGGATGTGCTATTGTGCACTAAGAGTCAGTGTTTTTGCCCACACAAATGCATGCCTGAAAATGTATATGCTTCTGAATTCAAATATGTGATTCACAAACTAGTACAACCCCTTCATCATAAACAGCAGTTTTTACCACAGAACAATAACTGAACTATGTCAGGCATATGTTTTTATGTTTTCTGGTGGGACTTGAGACAAGCTCAGGCTTGTATAACTCTGGTGTGTCTTTCCTCAGTTTCATATGAATCTCTCCATCCCATCTGTTCAGGTGCAAATGCAGTGACCCTCTCAATATGGACCAGCTCTGAATTTTCTGGATTGCTGTCATTAGTGTTAACTGCTTTCACTCGAACTCGTATATCCGGAGTGGTGCGAGCTCAATGACGGGAAACCAGCTTGAATAAAATGGAAATGGGTCATTTCGCTTTTTTTCCTCTGATTTTAAGTGTGGCATGATGGAGTTAATTACGGCTGTCAGCATCTTTTGATATTCACAGGTATGGGGAAAGAATGGAGGTGTGGAACTGGGCGCAGCAGGTGGAGCAGCTGTGCGCAGACCTCAGGGGAAAGGGAACAGCTTTAAGTGCGCTTGATTTTTAGCAGCACTGCTGTAGGGTATTATCATAATTTTACAAGCACAATGGGCTCTTCACACTTAGGCTTTACTTCACTCCTTTGTGTGCCAGTTCTACACCTTCTTGTGTTTTTCTATCACTTCTTTTTAAGGAAAGCCCGTCTCCACATCTTGGCAGATCTTACTTCACACATCCGTATGGCAGCTTCCGTCTCAGGTGTGATTTGAAATTTTATCCAACATTTACAGTCGCTCAATTGCAAGTGAGCATAACCTGCTTAATATTTCCAAATGCATCCTGTAAAGACAGACATTGCACAAATTGATTCTATTGAGCCAGTAAGAAATATGGTGATAATAAAATAAAATAATATAATTGAAAGGTGTTGGAGAAAAAAAGTATTTTTGTGTTCAGGACAAAGCAAATATTTTGTGAAATAAAGCAAGACATTCTATAATGTGCACAACAGTGTTGGGAAAAAAAAAATATATATATATATATATATATATATATATATATATATATATATATATATATATATGTTAATGATATGAACTGCTCATTGGCTCTCACCTGCATATGTCAGGGATTGAAGAAATTAATGAAAAAGGCTTCAGCTTACGGCGGGGTGGTGCAGGGACCTCGATGACAGCACAGGACGGGTGAAATTGTGAGTTGAGTGCGCTGGTGAAGGATGATGAAAGGTCTAGGTGATGACAAAGTAATCCACAGGGAAACACTGAACCGGACCAGACCCACGAAAATGAACTTTGAACGGTAGGAAGACAGACATGCAGCATGGAGGACCTCAAACAACGTTCTGACAAACAAGAGACGAAAGACAGGGCATTAAGTAGGCTGTTGGAATTTGCCCACATTAATCAATTAGCGTGACGTAAACATGAGAGGAGCAGGAAACAATGCATTCATGAACCGTGACAGTACCCCTCCTCCTAGAGACGCCTCATGGCGTCCCCAGACTCCCTTACCTGTCGATTGTAATCATCAATAAGGGAGTGATACAGGATGTCTCTAGCAGGCACCCAACTTCTCTCCTCCGGACTGTAACCTTCCCAGTCCACCAAGTACTGAAATCCGCGTCCCCTCCATCTTGAGTCCAGAATACGATTAACTTTAGCCTTGGTGTGCACCCCCACTTGGAGTACAGTCTCAAGGGCTCTAGTCCATGTGCGGTGACACCTCTGGACAAAGGTGTGAATGGAGGGGACCGCGAGTTCGGATTCCAGACTGGGAAAAATTGGTGGCTCGTATCCGAAGCTACACTGAAACAGAGATAGGCCCGTTGATGATACTGGTAACGTATTGTGGGTGTACACCACCATTGACAGTTGTTGACTCCAAGAGAAAGGATTCTTGGAGACCAGACATCGCAACACCCTTTCCAAACCTTGGTTGGCTCCCTCAGTTTGACCATTGCTCTGGGAATGAAATCCTGAGGAAAGACTGATAGTTGCTCCCTGCAATCTACAAAATTCTTGCCAAAATTTGGACACAAACTGGGGTCCCCTGTCGGAAACCACGTCTGTCAGGAGGCCATGTAAGCGAAAGACGTGATCTACAATGGTCAATGCTGTCTCCTTGGCTGAAGGTAATTTGGGCAAGGGAATAAAGAGGGCTGCTTAGTATGATTAACTCCTGGATGACAAGCCACATTGGAACAGTGCCCACACTGAATGACATCGGACCATAATCCCTCTCGCACAAATAAGGTGGGAAACTGGACGGAGGGGTTACCCCGTCTAAGGCCGTCTTGACCTTCGATTCGACCTCCCATGTAAATAAAATACACTCGGGAGTAGACAAGCATTCGGAATGGTCAAAAATAAAAGAATCGGGTTTGATGTTTTTGGAACCCGGGCAGTACGAGAGAGTAAAATCAAAAAGACAGAAAAAAGTGCCCACCAAGCCTGCCTGAAGTTCAACCTTTTGGTGGTTCTAATGTATTCTGGATTCTTATAGTTGGCCCATACTATAATAGTTACTCCCGAGCAATGCCAACTTGACTGCCAACAACTCTCAGTTAACAATCTCATAATTACATTCGGCAAAGGATAACCGATGGGACAAAAATGTGCATGGGTGCATCCTTTCATCTGTGGGAGAACGTTGGGATAGCACTGCACCTACCCCCATCTCAGACACATCAACCTCCACCACAAACTGATGTGATGAATCAGCAACCTTTCAGTTTGGTAAATACAGCCTCGGCTGTGTCTGA